>NW_012267219.1:9118760-9122238 GCF_000151885.1 Dipodomys ordii | reverse complement strand
TCCTCAAATCTCAGCCTCCTGAGTAGCTAAGATTACAGGCGTGACCCACCTGCGCCTGGCTTCAGTTGACAATATCTTAAGTGTAAGTGATGTTAAATGTTTTTAAACATTAAATATTATTTGCAGGGTTAAAATGAAACATTGAAGTTACATGTCATGTGACATATACTGTGAAATACAGCAATATTGATGATTTATTAATCAAAACTTGCTCTGTAAAACATTTTAGAAAGTATAGTGTTAAAGTATGCTTATTTACTTGAATATTCTGTTTTCAATGTTTATGCATTTCTTTTTTTTTTTTTTTTTTTGGTTCTGGTTGTGGGGCCTGAACTCTGAGCCTGGGCACTGTCCCTCAGCTCTTCAGCTCAAGGCTAGCGCTCTATCACTTGAGCCACAATGCTACTTCTGGCTTTTTTGTTTTTGCTTATGTGGTGCTGAGGAATCGAACCCAGGGCCTCAGGCATGCAAGGCAAGCGCTCTACCACTGAGCCAACTTCCCAGCCCTATGGATTTCTTTTTCAAGTATGTACTAAGTGCTTGTTGTTCTCTCTTATGTATAAAGTATATTAACAAGTAGCAAAGAACTGAGTTCTGGAGGAGTTCATATTTTGGATACAGAGGTTAATGTACATAGTGGAATAACAGCCAAAATGAAGCCTTGAACTGACATCAAGAATAGAATAATTGGTATTTGTTTTCTGTAAGACATCACTTTCTTGTTTTAATTGAAAATACATTTTCTCTTGTCTCAGCACTCTACATTTATCTCATATATATATATATATATATATATATATATATATTTGTCTATGTGTGTGCCTGTCCATACATTTTCTCCCTGTCTTCATTTTAATAATTACATGTGAGGAATGGAGAATAAATTACTTCTAGATTCATTCACTTTTTGAATATATTTACTTGAGTCTTGATTTGAAAATTGCTAATGCTGTTTCCAGCCTAGTTACCCTGACTTGAAAATAATAGCAACAACTTTAGCAACACTAGCATTTCTTCTAGTCCTTACTTCTCTGGCTATGTAATTTTCTCAGATGATTCATACAAAGTGAAGAAACTGAAGGTGCTTCCCGCATAGGCATATGTGTATGTGACTGCATATGTGTTCCTGCATATGTGTATGTGCCAGCTCTAGAAAAAAAATCATTAATTTTCCTTTGTGCTTGAACCATCATTTTTTAAACTACTGTATCTCCAATCAAGTGCTCCTGTTCACTCCTTCCCACCTCCTTTTTTTCTGGTTCTGAGGATTGAACTCAGGGCCCTTGCACGTGCTAGCCACATACTCTACACTAAGCATGCACTCCAGCAGATTTCTGCTTTTCAGGGTCACAAATACAGTTTGTTCTCCTTATTAAATCTTGCTTCAGGGAAAACATGTTATCAGCCCTGCTGAATATGAATTTGAGTCAGCTTCCCTGTCAAGTGTCTGCCTTTTAAACTTTATCTGAGTGTGGTGTGAAAAGCTTTTCTCTTAGATGGATTTTAGTCCAGAAAACAAGTAGAAAGGAAGTATTTTGGGAGAGTGAATATTTACTGGTGCTTGTATGTTATGGGTCAGTGGTTTTCCAGCTGTTCTCTATAGTCACAGACCCCTTTCTGCTGGATCACTTTCTTGGTTTTTTTTTTTTTTTTAAATGGGGATAGAAGTGGAAGGTTCAGTGGCACATCCTTTTCTTTCTCCTTTTCCTGAGGGCTACCCTTGAGTGCCTTCTGTGAACCTCCTGGAGTTCTCTGACCATAGTTAAAAAAACTACCTATGTACTAACTTTTATCTGAAATGTAGAAATCTGATCCAAAAAGTCATAATCAAAATCTTAACTTTGAATCCATCAGAGAGCTGAGGCTGCCAGGAAGGAAACAAACTAGCTTAACATCCAAGGGAATGCAGGAACCTCTAGAGCTTTGACTTATCTGTTGGTGGAACTTTCCAGAAGGCAGATCTGCCACAAAACCAGGTAAACTGAATTCAGCTAATATTGTGAAGACATCATTGAAAGTCACTTGAGGCCATGGATCCTGCAGGATCCAGAGAAACATATTCACTAATTCTTCTTCACAGGCTTCATTGGAAACTCACTAAAATGATGATTCCAGGAAGTCTATCTGTGTCATAGCCTTGGAGGAGCAGACAAAGTGGTCTTGGACCTAGACTTCTACCGTCAGATAAGGAAGCCCACTCCTGAGACAGTAGAAGCCAGGGGTCGGGGTTTTCCTAAGACAAAACCAAGAGAAGTGTAACAACAAACATTCATCTCTCACTATCAGTCAAGATTAAAGTTTCCTATTAAAGTTTCCCTGTTTAAGCTGTCCGTTGCTATCTATTGCTGTGTAGCAAACCATCCCAGAATCTAGAAATCTGACATATAAGCAATTGATGCCACCCAGAATTCTGCATCCAGGACAATAGTGACTGGTCTTTTGCTCTCTTGCATGGTAGCTGCTGTTGCTGAAATGGCTAGAAGGACTTCTCCATTCTTATCATAGGTGTCACAGTATGGTTGGCTAGAACTGCTCAGGCTGGTTTTAAGGACGCATTTCTTGCTTATGTCAGATGTCTCCATTGTTCTTCACAGGAGAATAGATGAAAGATCCCTAGTCTGTTAGAGGCTAGATCACTGGGCACGTTACTTCCACGGCATTCTCTTGGTCAAGACAATTTTCCGAGCCAGGCCAAATTCAAAGGAAAGAATCTTTCTTTTGGGTGGAACAGCATGTGCTGCTCGGTGGCAGCAGCTTTGTAAATTACCTAATTTGCCATGCTTCCCACCATCCTTATCTCCCTCTGCATGGACTTTAAATTCCCTTCTATCTTCCTAACTAACCACCCAGAGAAAATGTACCACATCCTCCAAGACATATCCTGATGTCACCACTTTTATGAAAAGACTGATTGCATAATTTATCAAACAAATTTGGACACTTGGTGAGGAAAAGGGGCCATGAAAATGAGAGCAGGCATAGACTGGTATTGTTCTTAGAAAAGTAGGGCATATAATAACTGTTCCTGATTTTTATATTCCTGAATGATCTTTCCCTTCTGCCGAATTTGATCCTATCTTGATGGGACCAAATTTAGTGACCTGACATTCAAGCAATTTAAGCTACTCAGAATGCTACATCTGGGACTGTTCTTTTGCAAGGTATCTACTGTGCATCTACTGCATTGTATCTACAGAAGCAACATTATTCCTGATATTTTGAGTGAGAATAACTGTTAAAGCTCTGATTATTATTTCATCATCATTATTATTATTTTATTCCTGGTACTTTGAGTCCAGATAAGACTTACTCTTTTATTTCCCCTTGCCAAAGCATTTGGTATAGTGCTGTTCATCTACTAAACATTCTATTATTAGTTGAAGAAGAGAGTAGAAGACATTGAAACCTGCTGCTGCTGCTTCCTCCTCCCCCTCCCCCTTCTCCTCCCCCTTCCCCCTCTCCTTCACCCTTCCCTCTC
>NW_012267219.1:9100895-9118640 GCF_000151885.1 Dipodomys ordii | reverse complement strand
CTCCTTCTCCTTTTTTCTTCTTTCTTCTTCTACACTTGTACTGGGGCTTGAATCCAGGGCCTTGTGCTCTTGCTTGACTTTACTTTCTCTTTTTTTAATTGCCCAAGGCTGGCTCCACTTCCAGTGTTGGGCTGGGTAACTGGAGGTAAGAGTGTCGTGGACTTTTCTGCCTGTGCTGCCTTTGAACCCTAATCTTCAGATCTGAAGCTTCTAGGCAGCTAGGATTACTTATTGATAAAAAAATGAGAAAAAATATACCTATGCTACATATTTTATAGCAGCAATATAGAGGTCAGAGGAACTGGTGAGTGTAAAAGCACTTTGAATTACTATATATGAAAGTGCTTGAATAGACACAAGACAGTATTATTTCAGTATGTTTATTTGTTTCATAAAGGATACCAGGTGCCAGGCACCAGGAGTCCCCCTGCTGCCTGCAGATGATAGTAGTAATGATGCTGGCAGTGGGGCCAAGAGTGAACTACCATCAAGGTTGCTTTAACTTCCTGTTCTATTTTAATGCAACTTTGTTGTTGTCTCCCAAGTGGGGATAATATTGTTTTGGTGATTCAGTAGCAGTTTCTGATTTTTTGCCAACTTTTTTTCATGTCAGCAGCTGAGAAGTCTCCTGCAGGATGTATTGTGTATCCTAGACATTGAAGGGGAATCGCTGTCTTTCCATTATAGCGAAGTTGAAACCAGAAGCTGGATTTTTCACACTCTACATCCATTTCAGGATTGTTTTCTTCTCAGTGGCTTTGGGCGTAGTTGATGCCCTTGTCAAGCCATGCATACTCTCTTTTCCTTCACGCTCTCATTTTCAGATACCCAACATGGAATTCCTGTCAAAAGTCTTTTTAGATGCTTCTCCAAAACTCTGAGGACTTCCTGAATTATAGAATTCACCAGGCCTATGTTGTAGTGAAGATGCCAGTCTGTCTGCCGTAAGCAGGATTTATTTTAGGGCATCTCTCAAGCTTTTTGTTTTATTCTACTCAGAGTCAAGAGAACTCCCCTTGGGGACAGTGAAATATACCCTGGCATATTTCTCCTGAGCACATGTTTATATTTCAGCATGAAAGAGCCCCCTTAGCTTGCTAAGAATTTATGTAGCAAAGGTTGCAATTTCTCAAGTCCCTTGTAAAATCATTATGGTTGATATGACCTCTGGGATAATGCACATCTTAAAGTGCTGCAGAATATCAGCTTTCATGTTTCTTCATCAGTATAGACCTCTACTTATTGATGTAATTATGGGTGTGTATGCCTACATACCTTCTTAGATTTTCTCTCTTAGATAATAGGATTTATAGCCTTTAAAAAGACATAGTGCCTATGAATGTGGCATTTTACTTACCCAGTAGAAATTCTTTTTGCTGTTCATAGCTATTATTTAATTAGTGATTAGGATAGTTGTTTTTGATTTTCTTAACATAACACTTAAAATTTTAAACATTCTGAAAGAAAGTCTTTATAGAATACATTAAATATGTCTTTGTGAGTGTATGGGGAAGCACAGAAATGGAGAGGCAAAGGGTGAACAAATGCAGCACTGGACACTATGTTGAAAACCAACTATACAGCTTGTGGGTATAATGGGGAAAAGACTGGGAGAGAGTGAGGGAAGGGGTGACATTGTTCAAAAAGAAATGTACCCTTTATCTTATGTAACTGTAACCCCTCTGGACATTGGCTTTATAAAAACAATAAAAATTTAAAAAAGAATACATTAAACACTTTTCAACTTTTTAAGTCAAAGATATTAAATGTAATTTGTTGTTTTGGGTCACTCAGGGTCATGCAGTACTTGATTATATCTATTCCCAAATTGGAGTCAGCAGAGAGGCTATTGATTGCATAGTTTTGTACTCACAACAGTTCTTTGTGATCATGTGTATTTTTATTTTTTTTCTTCCAGGAATACTCTGAGCCTTTACCATGTTAAAGTTTAAACTTTTCTTAAATAGAATAGACCAGAGAATTCTCTTTTGGTTATATTAGTTATGGTTCCTTTTGAGAGTCTTTTGAACTAAGCCCCTAAAACCATCCCTTTACCTCATAAAAATTACCTAACAATTTAGCAAATTTTTAAACCAGACTATTTCTGGAAGTGAAAGGTAACTTTGTTAATAGTTACACTGGGACAATATCTGTGAATTTTGACTTTCTGAAACAAACCAGGATCATTAAGGCTGCCATAAAATTTAAAAATAAGCTATGAAACCATGGAAGCATTTATTGGCTGGTAACTGTAAAGCTCAGAGGTTCAGATGGCTTCTGGTATAGTTTCATCAAGGATAGAGCTTCATTTACATAGCTTCATTGGTAAGGTTTACCCCTGGGTTGGTTTGGGTTATGATATAAAATACTTCTAGTGTTTTCAGGTTACATCTTACCATGTGAGGTTTGCATATTTTGTTATCAGAAAAAAGAGCATCTTTCCTTTAGAATTCTCAGTAGAAATCCTGAACTGAGCTGATTGGACGCTTCAAAAATTCCAAGTACTTGTTGATTTGGATGTGTTACACTATTAGTGTAGGGAAAAAGGTGGGATTATTATATTACTGTGGTTGTCAGTAAATCTCTCTGGAAATTAGTGTGTCTTAATTCTATCTAGGTGGAATGGCTTGTTATAACATTGGAAGCTAGATAGAATGGATATAGTAGTCATTTATATTGCCCAATAGACACCCCTTGTTTGTTTCCTCAACTCTGTAGGGATCTTGGTGACAGCCATTCAAGTTGATTAGAATTCCCTGTAAAATAAAGCAATAATGCTGAAAATGCCCTTCAATAATGAGTGTGCGTGACTACTGGATTATAACTCTGTTTTGACAATCAGACCTTTTTTTCCCTCTAATTCTCTCTTGTGTTCTAGGTAGATGAAGCCAAATAACTGAGCTTTAGATGGTAATATTAAGATGGATTTGACCAATAAATTACTGAGAAAATAATAAGAAATACTTCTACTAACTATATTGCAAATAATGTATATTCATTATTTAACAAATAGAAAAGAGAGAAACTGAAGGTAATAAAGAGCATTTGTAATTCTTTTTTTTTTAATTTAATTTTTTTGAAAGGTAATGAATAAATTTCTTTCTTTCTTTTTTTGGGTCCGGTCGTGGGGCCTGAACTCTGGGCCTGGGTGCTGTCCCTCAGCTCTTCAGCTCAAGGCTAACGCCCTACCACTTGAGCCACAGTGCCACTTCCGGCTTTTTTTCTTTTTGCTTATGTGGTGCTGAGGAATCGAACCCAGGGCCTCATGCATGCAAGGCAAGTGCTCTACCACTGACCCACCTTCCCAGCCCGCATTTGTAATTCTTTTGCTCTGACTTTAAAATCAGATTAAAATTTGACCTTCTGAAATGAAAATTGCTTGTTTTTATATAAGCATTTATGTATGGAAGTCCAAAGTCTATTCTGTTTTTGAAAATCAGAAAAAATGGCATTTATTCTGTGTTGTACTTGACATTTTTTCCTCAACAAATGTTGCTCAAATTATGTGATTTAATAATTTATATTCCTGTCTAACACTTTATCTATGTTTTTCCCTCTGTGAAATACAGGCTAGAAAATAATAAGTTTTTCAAAAGGTGAAAACATTTTTCATAGGCATAAGTTATTTTCTAGTTACAAAACTTATATTTATTCAGTATATCTCAAAAAATTATTTTTAAAAATTACTCTTTTCTTATATATATAATTTTATTGTAAAAATACTTTACAGAGGGGTTACAGTTACATGAGTAAGGTAATGAGTACATTTCTTATTGAAAAATCACTCTTTAAAGGCACACATTTCTTTATCATTACCCTTAGAACCCTATAATGAATTCAATACAAATTACTTTTTAAGGGACTTATCTTTGAGTCTTTAGTATATAGGCTAAGAGAAACTTCTTTACCCTCTGAATTTTTTAACTAAGTTGGTGAAATAAACAGACAGTAGGCAGATTAACAGGAGAAAGGATTTACAGATTTATTATGTGGCATCACATGAAAGAAAAGTAAATATTCCAAAACCTAGTGTAGGTCAGCATGTCTTTTTATGTCTTCTTCTATGAAGAAGGCCTACCCTATTCATAGATGGAACAAGAAGAGGAAGACAGGAGATAATTTAGGGGAGAATAAATGATTTTGGGGGAAGATGAATGGCCTGCAGAAGAGTAGATAATTAATAGTCCATGACAAAGGTTGTCTGGGTATGACTGACCTCCAGTCTTTTCTTATGTAGTGTGAGCTAATAATCTTCCTTAGTTGATTAGATTGCCTGGGAGAAGATTCAGGACAAATGAGTTCTTTTTTGGACACTCTTAGACAGATAAGGGAAATTCAGAGAAATTCCTTCCCTGAATTTGCTGTTTCCTAAGCATGCTCAGTTTGAAGTCCAAGATGACATATTTTGGGGTGGTATTTCCTGAATTCCTTCACAGGAATATGGTAGAAATTGCATGTTTGTACATTTGGGATTCCAGGCATGGTGCTTGCAGAAGGAAGGATGTGGCTGAGGGAGCCTGTGGACTTCGTGATAAGAACACACAGCACCAGTCCCATCTGGATCCTAACTCTATACCTTCATCTTCTTTATCTGCAAAATGAGGATTTTTGTGATATAAACTTCAAAGTTAAATATGTCATGACATATAAAGCTGTGGTCATAAGGTAGGGATTAGGAAGACATCTTGAGGCTCCTCTGGTCCCAATCTCCTACCAATCACAATGCTGTCCTGGACTATTCTGATAAATGGATTTTCAAATTCTTCTTAAAAAACCCTAAGGACCCACCTGTCTCAAAAGGCAGCCTGTATATATTATTAGTTTGAGTCTTAATGATAACACATACCTTGTTTATGCTTTACAAGAGGCTTTCATATCTACTATTTTAGCTCACTTGTAGCATAAATCATTAAGGAATTTTAAATCATTCTAGGAATTTTTTCTTACATTCAATCCAAATATGCATTTTAATAACTTGAATTTATTGCTTAGAACTAGAGGCAGCATTGTTATCTTGACAGTGTTTTAGATTGCATCCAACAACTATTTATTGTGTGACTCCGATACATTAGGCACATATCCTGGGCAATAGAGATATAGCATTGAAAACAGTCTTGTTTTTCCTGTTTTGGAAATTTTTGTACAGTATGGATTTCTGTGCAGTATGCCTTTACGTCAGGTCCAGCCCACTGCCTTTTCTTGCAAATAAAGTTTTTTTCCGTGCACAGGCATTACTATTCTTTTTTTGTTTGCTATGATGCAACAATGAGAAGTACAAGTTGTCATATCCAAAACGAGCTTTACAACGTCGGTGCGGGGGGGGGGGGGGGGGGGGGGGGGGGGGGGGGGGGGGGGAGGGAGAGGGTTGGGGGGGGAGGGGGGAGGCTGGGAAGGGATGGGAAGGGTAAACAAAGGAGGAGGCTGAAATGCTTGGTAAGAAATGTACGCATTATCCTGCCCATGCAATTGTAACCCCTCTGTGCAGTATGTTCACAAATAAAATAAAATTTAAATAAAAAAAAAACAAAAACAAAAGAATTGTTGCAAAAGACTGTATAATCTTGTAATGCCTGTTTTAGGCATTTGTTGATCCCTAGTTGGGGAATGTTTCTGTGGTGTTAAGTTGCTATGAATGAGATTAATAGGGAGGACCTAATTTAGATGGGGTAATAAGTGAGGTCTTTGAGAAGAAGTCACAGACAAGCTGCACATTGGACAAAGAAAGATCAGAAATAATGTGAGGATTCAAGAAGCCAAAAGGCAGAAGGATAATTTGCATGACAACTTGCAGAAGGAAAATGTTATGCTGTATTTGGAAATTTAAAGGAAGGCCAATGTGGCTGGAACTTAATGAGGAGTGAAGTGTATGGTTTTAAGGTCATCTAGGAGAGTAACTAAAGGCCAAGCTATTCATCTCTTTCTGAAAATATTACCAAATATTTTAAGTAGTTTTGATTTTTAAAACAACATGATGGAGATGGAGAAAGGTAGTTGCTTGTGGTGAGCCACTTGCTTTATGATGTATATCAGGAGGACAGGGATCAAGAATGACTTCCAGCCGTTTAGTGTAGCCAGTGAGGTGAATGGCGTTTCCATTTATGAGATGGTTAGAGGAACAGCAAACTTAAACTATGATAATGATTAAAGTTTGGAGATGTTGAGTTTGGAATGCCAGCGAGAAATCTAACAAGACATCTGAAGCATGCAGGAAAGATATGAGCACTAAGTATAATTTGAAATCACTAGCATTTATAGTTTGTTGAAATTGTGTTGGTGAGTAACATTGACTAGGATGAAGGATGTCAGGAGAAAGGTAGTTGATGCAAGACCTTAGGCCTCAGATGCTCGTAGTTCAGGTGGAAGTGAAGGGGGAAGTCTCCAAGGAAACTGAGGAACTTCCGTGAACAGCGATCCCTGTTGCAAGGGGAGAGTGTTTCAGGGAGCCTGGTTTCATTTGCCCCATGCTGCTGTACCCATCAGACTGTTGACTAGAGCAGGAACAGCTACAGGACTGGTGTGAGCATGCACTAGATTAGAGTAGCCTGGGAGACACTTGAGTAGAAGTGAGGTAAATAAACAATGTTCACATTTGGCCATGAAGGATAGAAAAAAGAAGGTTCCAGATACACAGCAGAGGAGATTCAGACAAATGTTTTAAGATTCCTGAGGGGTGATGGTAGAAAAAAATGGGATAGTGAAGACAGAAGAGATGAAGTATGCTAGGTGATAAATCTGAGAATACCAGATGAAAGACAGTCCTGAGCTCATGAAGCAGGTCTTGTTTTCCATGGTGTGGGGGAGAGCACGTCTTATGTAACAGGAAGTAGTGAGGTCAAGATGCAGGTAGGTTTGCCCATATGCTGGCAGTAAGCCACCATGGGTGGCTTCTGGGTTCTTTGTGAAATATGAAGCAAGTTCATTTGCTGAAAGTGGGAAGGATAGCTGGAAGGGAATAAGAAGTTGTTAGTTGTTGCTGTTACTCTGAGAAAGTGTTCATCAGTGGAGGCTGATGTCTAAAACTTTGTTAACTACTCTCTGGCTTTGTGGTAATTACTGAGGGTGAGACATACCTGGAAGATGATAATTTGGTCACACATGATAGTGTGGTAAAATACAATTGTAACAACCTATAGAAATGATCCCTGAAAGTATAGTCTTAATTTCACTGTATTTAATGTTGGTATAATTTGTGGAGGGGAAGGGCAAAAACAAATCGTTTAAATAGGGATACAGGTGGAGCCATTGCAACAATGAGATGTACAAGTTGTTATGCAGAAAAATGAACTTTACAACTTTGGCAGGGAGTGGGGGGAGAGGTGGAGGGGGTGGGAGGGGGGGGGGGAGATGGAAAGGGATGGGAAGGGGAAACAAAGGAGGAGGCAACAATGCTTGATAAGAAATGTACTCATTACCTTGCCCATGTAATTGTAACCCCTCTATACAGTATTTTCACAATTTAAAAAAAAGATACATTGTAAAGAGTTCTTTAAATCTTCTATGAGGTGAATTGATAGAAAATAGAAAGAAGAAGCAAAGGGGTGGGGTCGGGGACAGGCTCACACCTATAATCCTAGCTACTCTGGGAGGCTGAGATTTGAGGAATATAGTATGGGGCCATACTGGGCAGGAAGTTTGTGAGACTCTTATCTCCAATAAACTACCCCCCGAAAGCTGGAAGTGGAACTGTGGCTCAAGTAATAGAGCACTAGCCTTGAGCATAAGAAACACAGGGACAGCTCCTAGGCCCTAAGTTCAGGCCTCAAGACTGGTATGAAAAATAAAAAGAAAAGTAAGTTGACCTCTGAGGTTAGAGGACCCTATTCACACAGGTTTAAGAGAATAGACACCTGCAATAGACACAGACTTGAGTCTCCTGATAGCCAGATTTCAATTAAGGTAAGAAGGTGATGGTAAGGGTAAACAAAGGAGGAGGCAACCGTGCTTGATAAGAAATGTACTCATTACCTTGCTCATGTAATTGTAACCCCTCTGTATGGTATTTTCACAATTAAAAAATTAAAAAAAAAGAAGGTGAAGTCAAGGAAGTTAAACTGACTGTTAAGAAATATGCTGAGGAGTTTAGTGGTCTTCTAAGTTTTCAAAAGTTGCAGTTGAAGGATGTAGGAACATGGGGGTGAATGGTCACTGGTCAAGCAGAGAGCCTATTTTGAGCAGCTAGGGTGATACATTTGTGGCTGTCTATACCATTAGTGGTCCTTCCTTGTATCATGTCTTTGTATGATTTAATTTGGTCCCAGTTGGCATATTACTTTAGCCAGTCTAACACTCAGCCTCTACCTTCTTAAAAGCCTGTAAGCACTTTGGAGATATCTGGTTACTCACCTGGAGAGATTACATGGAGAGATTATTTGGACCATCGGCCATGCAGAGAGGGAGAACTAAGGACTATGTAGGAAGAGAGGTGGAGGGTGGGGAGAAGCTCAGTTATCTTTGGCTGAGCCTAGTCCCAGGATACCTACCAGCTGATTCCAGGTACTTCCTGAGTATAAGATTATAAGGACTACCTAGCTACGTTTAGCCAGAAGATAGAGAAGAGTGAGAGAGAAAAAGAAGAAGAGGACAGACGGAGAGGAAGCTTAGTTTTAGCCTCTGAGTTATGTCATAGTTTGTGAACCTCACTGCAAGTGAGATGTCTACATTTACAAGGTAAGCAAGGAAGCAGCAGATGTTGGATTGGATTTGTTGTTGCCCTAAAAGAGTGTCACTAGGGCCTAGCAAGATTGACCCATACCCTGGATGAAAGGCTCCCCATTTTTGCACCCAGGTAGCTATAATGAAGAGGTGAACACAATACTGCTATCTGTTCCTCCAGCAATATTTCCCTTCTGACTAATCAGTTTGATTTCCTTTAGTCCTCTCTCTCATATCTGATTTAAAAACTCAAATATTCTTGTCACGTTCCCAGGGTATATTCTAGTTTGTTGATGACCTTCTTAAATGTGTCACCCAGACTGAACTCATCAATGCTTGAGAGGATGCTAGCTGGACATAATAGAACCATTATATTTTCATTTTTTATAATAAATGATAAAAGTCACAGCTTTATTTTCTGTAAATCTTGAAACAATGTGAAATGTTGTGTCATCATAAAATCTCACGTGTCTAAGTTTTTTCTGCAATTCTGGGTTACAGAGAAGTTAGTCAAAATTATAAAATGAAAAAATTCAGATGTTTTATTAAATATAACAGTACATAGTATACACTCTAAAATAACTAATGCCTTCTTTGCCATTATATTTTCTTGTTTTAGACATTATTCTTTTTTTTGCCAGTCCTGGGGCTTGAACTCAGAGCCTGGGCACTGTGCCTGAGCTTCTTTTGTTCAAGGCTAGTGCTCTACCACTTGAGCCACAGTGCCACTTCTTGCTTTTTCTGTATATGTGGTAGTGAGAAATCGAACCCAGGGCTTCATGCATGTTAGGCAAGCACTCTACCACTGAGTCACCTTCCCAGCCCAGACATTATTCTTTTAAAATGTAATTTTAGATTGCTTTGTCTTTTGGGAGAAGCTCTAATACTGTTGACTCATATTTAGTTCGAAAGTAAATAAAACCCTTCTGTCTCTTATAAAGTGCAAAAAACTATTAGGTCCAGTTCTGTTCAAAAGTTGTTTGGTCATTTTTTTTGAATTTAGGAACGAAGAATAAAATAGAATATGCTGCTTTATATACATTAAGGGATAAAGAATAAGATAGAATAAGCTATGTTTTTGTGTTAATCTATTATTGTCTTTTTGTTACTTACCCTGTAGGCCTTGTATTATTTTAAAGTCTGGTAACTATGTGGTCTTTTTTCTTTATATCACTGATAAAAAGTATGGTAAGGGAGGTATCGGAGACAATCGATCTTTTGGAATCTCCATCAAGGTTGACGTCAGTCAGTGAAAAAAGAAACTCTGAGACAGTAGTTCCTTGCCTAGAAATACAGTCCTCATATCCATCATACCTCTCTTTAGTAAAAGCTTAATGTGGAGATGTTACATGAATGTGAAGTAGAAGTAGCATGGGCATCACATGATAGGATCTGATGTTTGCCCTTGAGCTAGTTTATTTAGAATAACCAAAAAAGTTTAGCCTAAATATTTTTGAAGAGAGTTGTATTTGTTTTCCTCAGTTGTATGTGTCTATTTTTTTTTTTTTACTAAATGTAAAAAGAAAAAAGTACAACCTTCATTGGAGCTTCTTATCTCTCTTGGCAGATGATCGTTAGGTTATAGTGAGTTTAAATAGGATGCTCAGAAGCAGTGAAGAACTTTGATCCATCTGTCACATTAGTCCTTGATTCTATGGAAAGACATCATTTTAGGACCAGCCTGGATCACAGTATTTTTTAAAGGCTGCATTATATAAAATGGCTTTGAGAATGATCATAATAATCTGCTCTGAACAATAAGTTCCATTCCCAAATAACAGGAGACAGTGTGGTCTTGTAGCATTTTTGTCTTTTAACAGTACCAAATAACTCAATACAGTTTTGAGAAGAGCTTCATGCCCTCTTGTCAAAGTTAATTGAAAGATAAGCATCTTTCTCTATGTTGTTTGCAAAGCAGGTGAAGCCAGTGGCTAATTACTCTCAAAAAGAAAGCAAAATAATTCCCACCAGCAATTAAATATACAATATCAAATATATTGCTTTTTTGCTTGATTCCAAAGGGAAACAATTCATTACTAATTCAATCTGGGAATATAAGAGGACATAGTTTTTAAAAAATAAAAACTGAGGAAGAGATCTGTTTTTTTTTCTACTCTTAAAATAATTTCAGATCAAAGTTTGGGTTTGTAACTACTGTGCCCAAGTGCTGTTTATCAGTTCTAGTTTGATGTGTATATGTGTTTTTTTTAAAACTGTACAGTATTTCTTATTACTTTTTGAAAGTTACCAGAATATAAATAATGGTGCATTGAGTTAGCCTGCAGTTAAAATGAATTCATACACTTGCTGTTTGAAGTCTTTTAAGAAGCAATTTATGTGAAATATGGTGTATGAACTGGGACATATGTATCCACACTCCACATTTCCCACAATCCCAAATAAATTGGTTATTTCAGAGGATTTCTTTTCAGTGTTTATTTTTCTGTATGTACATCTGTATTTTGAGCATTAATAAGGCAGTACTCTTTATTCGTGCATCTCTTTCTAAACATAGGTAAAGGCAGTAAAAGCATTTTAGACTGGCTGTAACTTTTCAATGAATATGTAAGGATTTGAAGATATTCAGTCATTTGTCAAAAAGAGAAGTTTACATACATGCATATTATCTTATGTCATAGAACCTTTATTATGATTGATTACTTCTGAGCTATATACTATGCAGATGTTTTATTCATAAGTTATTTCTGCTAAAATGCCATGGGTTCCTATTTCATTTTGCTCAGCTGAATATGCTATGATTTTGTTTTTGTTAAATTTATCCTTATGTAGGCAATATTATTTCTGAGATGACGATGCATGCTGTAGGCCTAGAACACAGCTGTTTGTAAAAATCTAATGATTGTTGACTGCAGTTAAATTCCCATGAGTTGATAGTATTGGTAGCAAAGATTCATTTTGCAAGAAAATTCTAACTTTGATGTATACAACAAGATTACTGTTATACTATGTCCCTAATTTTATGTTACACTATGTCCCGAATTTTCCTCTAACAATAGAGATACTGGTAGAGAAGGCAAAGGGAAAAAAAATGACAAATGAGTAGTCAGAGTCACAAGGGGAACAAGGATGTGGAGCAAACTTACCTGGCTAGTAAACTTCTTCGTAGTCTGTAGTAACTAAAACAATTACCTGGGGATACCAACATAATATTAGTTCATCACTCTTCCTATTTTATTAGCTTTGTTCTTCTTTTGGGGTGTACTAAGGAAGCTTTTGGCTTTTCTTTCTACTCATGTAAGAAAAGCAACAGAATGTCAAAAATTATGGAAGAGGATGTAACATTTAAACATTTAAGGATTTAAAACTGCAGATTGTTAAAAATTATAGGTTGTATCTGCTGGTAACATCTTTTTTTGGGATTACTTTTCAGAAGGAAATATGAATGCATTCTTTTTCTTTCCCCTATTTTAATCTTGTTGCCCTGAATTTTGGAAGAAATAAAAACATCATTTTGTACTTTGTGTGTGTGTGTGTGTGTGTGTGTGTGTGTGTGTGTGTGTGTAACAAGATTACCATCTGATCTAGTTAGCAATTTAAGCTAAGTTTTTTTGCTCCTCTTCTCACCTGTCACCCTTTTGCTTTCTATATGAGATTTATGTTCCTCATTCTAGACATAAAAGGGAAGCTGAAGGTCAACAGTGGTTGTACTAACTTGATTGTAGCTCTGAATGAAGAAGAATGTGATAAACCATTGCCTATGTATGTTAATTGTTTTGCAAGCCTGGGAAACATAGTAAATAGCAAACAACGCATATAAAACATACATATAAACAAACAAGTCCTTTTTGTTGTTTATTTCTGAGCTGGGCTTATATGCTTCCTTCATTTCTTCTTTTGGAGCTTGTTTCCTTTTGTCTTTTGGCTGGGCCAGTCAGTAAGCCTCTTAGATGCACCAGAACATTATATTGGATAAAGGTTGCCAATTGTAGCTGTTTAACTGTTGGTGCTTACCTGACTGGACAAAGCTGTGGTGAAGTTTGTTTTGCCTTATATTTTGCTCATATTTTTTATATTTTATATTTGCTCATTTTTCCCCCCTGTCTTTTCTTTTGGATGCCTCTTTCTAGGCATTTCTCCATATGCATTTACCCTTACTGTGTTGGGCCATTAAAAGAGCAGACAGCCGGGCGCTGGTGGCTCATGCCTTTAATCCTAGCCACTAGGAGGCTGAGTCTGAGGATCACAGTTCAAAGCCAGCCCGAGCAGGGAAATCTGTGGGACTCTTATCTCTAATAAACAACACAGAAAACCAGAAGTGGTGCTGTGGCTCAAGTGGTAGAGCGCTAGCCTTGAGCTGAAGAGCTGAGGGACAGTGCCCAGGCCCAGAGTTTAAGCCCCATGACTGACAAAAAAAAAAAGAGAGCAGACAATGTTTTTCCCCCAATAATGTATTAAAAGTGATTCTGCTACCCATGAACATCTTGGGAAATGGATGTTTAGAATAGCCATTCTTCAACAAACAGATTACTAGATTCTTTTTTCTGTATTGTTCAGAGAGAGACATGCTTCCTAAATATGATCTAACTCACCAGTTTTTGTTTTTGGCATAGTTAAGTAGACATTTGAGTCTTTCTTGCTGTATGTAAATGCTGATCTACCGTTTATTAATGTTATGATCAAGGGCAACTTCCATAATCTTTTTGTGTGACAGGTTCCTTACCTGAATCTCTTCCTTCCATGAAGGTTATAGGGAGTATGTGCATTTGTGTGTGAGATATCTGGAGTGGTTGCAGGCACACAGTAGGCCTTCTGTACATGATAGGTGTTATCACATAACATTGGCAATGAATCAGTTCCAATCAATCCAGTGGATTGCTAGTGGTTTTCTTACTGTCTTTATATTTCAGAACTTTTATTTTGGAGAGGCAAAGCCTATATTTTATTTATTATCTTTTGCAGTTTTAAAATCATCTTTATGTAGTTGCACAAAGGAGTTGCCATTTAACAAAGCAGATGATGAATACAATGCATCTTAATCAATGTTATTTCAGAACTTTTAGAGTGATATCTATCTTGGGTCAGTTGATAGTTCACTATCATACTGACTCAAGACAGATGTTATCTCCAGACTTTAGGCTCCATATTTAGATTAAGAGTGCATTAAGGACAGAAAACCAGATTCTGAAATATTTGAATTTGCTTTATGAAGTATTTTTATTTTATGATGGGGAAGTCCAAGACATGGACACAAGAGGATTTTCTTTGTTGTGTATTTTTTTGTTGATGTTTTTAATGTACTATGTGATTTTTTTTATGTATGTTCTTCCCCGTATAGTTTATACCCTGTTGTTACTGTATTTGATTTTGATACTCTGGTATTGCATATACATTTATTTGAATTAGGGAAGGGAAGGGAAGAGAAGGAGAACAACAAAATGGTGAGACAAAGGACAAAGGGGAACCAATGCAACAGCGATATACACAAGATAGTATGTTAGAAATGATCTGTACAACTTGCAAGGGGATGCTGGGGGGGGGAGGGAAAGTAGGAGAAAAACAAAGGAAGAGGTAGCAAGTCTTACAAGAAATGTACTTATTACTTACTTATGTAACTGTAACCCCTCATACATTACCTTGACAATAAAAAGTAAATAAGAGAAGGGGAATGAAATAGTAGCAGTTATCATGTATTAGATGTCAATTATATTACAGAAATAACTGTGTAGAATTGTATGATTAAGAAGTTCATTGGAACATTACTCATGTAAACAACAAAATGTAATAATCTATGTGTAACATATTTACCCTTCCTCTAGTTGTAGTTTTCTTAGAATGTGAAGCTGGTATGGCAAGTTGCTATGGAAAAGAGGGTATGAGGATACAGAACTTATTGAAATGTGGTGTTTACATGTAGACTTTTATGTTATCTTGGAGTTTTAGCATTTAGTAGAGAAGGAAACAGGAGCTCATCCCCAACAAAACTGCTATTTCCTCATAGTGTGTAGTACCCAAGAGACTTTACATCTGCTACTAATCAGCCAAGGAGAACAGAAGGCCAGTAGAGAGGGAAAACCAAGTGTACTAATGGCTAAGGGAGTGGAATTAGTGATGCTTGACTCTCTTCCCTAGGTAGTCTTTCTTGATGACAAATGGCTAACTGGTCTTTGAACTAACCCAGATAAAGAATAAGTAATATTTTGCTTAGAGAAGCCTCTGAAGTTACCTACTAAAAAAGCAAAATAAAGAACAGAGGAAAGGAAATAGAAATTCATAAAGGAAAGGATAGAAGAAAAGCTTGATTTTGTCATAGCTCTGTGGGATTCCATTAGGTTCTCTTAATCATGATAGCTTGAGAGTGTAGAATGGAGAAAAGAAAAATAGATAAAAATACAACATCCTGAATCATGAACCCAATTACACTTATGTGGCTGTTACAGTAAAGGAAAAATAATTAGTTTTGTTTCTTAGAGCTCAAGCATTTTTATAAAATTTTTTGTTGTCTGAGTTGCCTGAACACTTTGAATAACAGACCTTTGTGAGAGGTTGAAGCAATTACTGTGTAAATGTAAGGTAATGTAGAGTAATTTTATTCCATGTTCCAGAGTGTTCTGAGACTGATACATAGTATTTAATATGTGTTCTACTGCTGTAATTTGTGGTGGTGGCATATTGTTTACATCTTTTAATATTTAGGTCAGTGAATTCCAACATGAAGATTTCATGATTTAAGTGCTTTGCTCAGGTTGACTTCAATTTTTGACAGATTGTACAATTCACAAACATTATGTTTTGAGCAAAAAATATTGTTGTGCTGCAGTCCTTTGTAATAAAGAGAATTGGTTGTATCTATCATTACTATAATGATAATGAAAGTACTGTATTTGTTCCCATTGAACTTGAATCTAATATTGTTCATTTACTATTCAATACTTCCAGGATTCTAAACCTCATATAATTCTCTTGATTTACAACTTGGTATGTATTTTTATTGGGGTATTTGCCCCCCCCCCGCAATCTTGTATGTACTATGCTGTATGTTATGTCTGATTCAGCTTTATTGGGCATCTGTGTAAACATACTTGTCAGTTCAGAGGGACAATGTACAAATGGCCAGTAGGGATTATGGAAGGTTGGGTCCTGCTTTTGTGGCATGTCTGATTGTCTCATGAAACCTATGCAATGGGAAAGGAGGGAACAGCCTGGCTTGTTGTAGGGACTTTTGCTAAATACAGAATTTGTGACAGGGTCACACACTCCAACGCTTCTGTATGTGCAGTGGCTGTAGGGAGAAAGTAGCCAGCATAGGACAGACACATGGGGGTCTTGAGAGAAAATGATCTCTTTCTGTCTATCTGTTTCTGCCTGTGTCTGTCTCTGTTTCCATAACCATCTCAGTCCCCACCTCTCCCTCCCTCCCCCCTTGCCAACAGCTGTTATTCAACTCCAGCTTCTAATTACCACAAAAGAATGCAGGCATAGAAGGGTTGGGTCCTATTTTTTAGGGAAAAAAACATAGAGAAAAGTTTTAGGTGATAATCTAATTTGTAGGTTTTGGTCAATAATTAAAAACATTTAAAAGACCTCAGAAGATTATGCATGTGTGTATCTGTCAGCTTATAGCCTCTGGTCTACATTGATTGTATACACTGGTCAGTCACAGACAATATTTATTGCCCACATCTGCTGCTCATCTCTTTTTGAAGACTGCACATGCATCTTCAGGCTTTTTTTTTCTTTCCAGTCTCTCCTTTTCACTCCTGGAGCCCATGGAAGAGAATTTAGATAGTGTACAAGCTCTCAGTATAATTTATGTGTTGAAACACTGGTGGAGACTTGGTTCTTTTAAGCCAAAAAGCTGAGCAGTGCAAAATCTGAAGAGACAATCAGAACTCATTTAAACAAAATGTCCAGAAGGAGCAGAGCTGGGATAAGCAAGTAGAGAAACCGAGTGAGATTGGATTAGCCAGGAAGGACGTTGCAAAAGCACAAGTGAAGGCAATCTGACATCAGTGCTCAGCAGCAATGTTGGTAGAAAGATGGGAAGTCATTTCTCTACCTGGGGATAGAGATTAAATATAGGTTAACTGGTCAAATTTGAATTTCAGATAAATAAGATTTTTCTTTTGGTGTAAGTATGGGCAAAATATTGCATTAGACATGCTATGCAAAGACATTAGTCATTGTTTATCTAAAATTCAAAATGAAAGTGGCCTCCTGTGTTTGTACTTGTGAGCCAGGTCAAAATCCAGAGTCTAAGCCAAACTGTCCACTAGCAATAAGCCAGAATACAGAGAAAAAAAATGTAATACATTCTTTAATAGTGTTTGGCCTGGCTGGCTGGTAAGGAAGTATTGTCATGAAGTAGCTGAACATTAAAAATAAATATAAAACATAAATATATATACTATACATTTATATTTTATGAGAAGTATTCACATGAAGAGGAGAGGACCAGGCTAAATGTATGCATAGCAAATGTGGATGTGCATAAAAAATACAGTTCAGGGAGTCCAGGAAGATGGCGGAGGAGAAGCTGGAATCTGAACAAGCTCTCGCATAGAAAGCAGTTTTAGAGTTCCAGTGAACAGTCCTAAGCCAGAGAATCACACCAAGTGTGCCATCACAGGACAGAGAGACAAGAGAGGGAAGCCAAGGCAAAAAGACACATCTGAGCGCTCGCCAGCAGCCGCCGCGGCGGCGGCGGCAGGGTCGCGGCAGAGAACGCAGCCGGGGCCATACCTGAGCGCTCACACAGAGAGTCCAGGACGAAGGAGCCAGACGCAGCGGGCAAGCGGATTCTACTCAACACCAGAAAGAACCAACAAGGAGCGGACATCTTCATCCTGCAGCTTGCAGACCAGAGACGACTCAGGATCCAAGACTGGGCGTGAGTAGAAGCCCGACGTCCTCACTCCTTCTCAGGGAGCAGAGGAGGGAAGGCCACCCCTCCCCCCCCAGCACCGGTGATCTCCATCTTGGATACCGACAAAGCTCGGAGGAGCTGCCAGCTCCAAACCAGGCCTTGGAATAAAACGAATCATTTAGCAGGTCACAAGAACTTAACGGCGAAGTGACCTGCCAGACTCGGCTCCATCCAGGGAAAAGTCACCCAGCTCAGGCACCAGCCATTGG
>NW_012267219.1:9068966-9095025 GCF_000151885.1 Dipodomys ordii | reverse complement strand
TGGGAGGCACATGTGGAGAAGGCTTTGCGCTTCCCTTCTGCTGACCGGATCTTCAGGATGGTGGAGATGATGTACAGATAGGAGATCAAGGTGATCAGGAAGGCACTAGTACCGAAGACACCTCCAACCACTAGAAGTACCATTTCTGCCATGTAAGTGGAAGAACAAGACAGGGCCACCACTGGAGGGACATCACAGTAGTACTGGTCAACTCGATTCGACTTGCAGAAAGACAGGCTGATGGTGGTCATTGT
This sequence comes from Dipodomys ordii, assembly GCF_000151885.1. NCBI lineage: Eukaryota > Metazoa > Chordata > Mammalia > Rodentia > Heteromyidae > Dipodomys > Dipodomys ordii. The sequence continues at coordinate 9,094,771 of NW_012267219.1, read as the reverse complement.
GTGGAGAAGGGAGTTGAGGAAACCAGCTGCCCAGGTCCCAGTCAGCAACTGTGCACATCGAATATCGCTCATGATAAGGGTGTAACAAAGGGGAAAACATATCGCCACATACCGGTCATAAGCCATGACAGCGAGCAGGAAGACCTCAGTCGCCAATAGGGCCACCAGGAAATAAAGCTCTAAAGCACACCCCCAAAAAATGCAGTTCAGGTGTTTGTCTATGATTGACTGAAGCATCCCTCAAAGGATGCATTCTTAAGAATGTTTTGGAAGTATGTTGAAATGATTGATAAATTAAAAATTGATTGATAGGAGATAGTAGTAGTGGTTAACATTATCCCTATTATTTGGCTAAAAGAGATCTGAGAAATATAACTAATTCTTACACATTATGTGCTTCATAAAAACATTTTATATGACACTGCTTTGGGTAATTGAACATGTATGCTATTATTCTTGCCCTTTATATTTATCTGATTTATTTATAAAATAATTGTGCTAGGCTCCGAGGATAAAAAGAGATCTATAAGACAAAGTTGCCTTCCCCAAGAGGTTCCCATTTAGTTCAAGGTGACATAGACATGGAGCAAATAAAGAGCAGCACATTATATAAATGTGTTTGCTGTTACGTGGCTTGCTATTCTGGTAATTGTAGCAAAGGTTCTAAAATCTTAATGGACAGGGGGAGGTAGAAGAGCTCAGTTTTTGAAAGGACAACTGCATGAGAATAGTTATGGGTGCAGGAATTTGTAGGTCACACAGGAGTGGGTTTTGACTGTAGCAGTGTGATTATCTGTTCTTATCAAAATATGTCACATTATGATAAAAATTTAACAGATGTTATGAGTGTATAGGTCCATGAGATATAGCTTGGTTCTCTGTTTTTCTTTTTGTTATATTTACTATAAATCCTCTTTTACATTTTTTCCTTCTTGCTTCCATAGGTTCATTAATAAATTAAATAGCTCCTACTATGCTTTTCTTTATTAGTAGTTACTGCTCTTTGCCATTATTTTTTATGACTTTTTGTTGGTTTTGATATTCAACTTCTTAATCTTCTCATTTTTGAGTTTACATTTTGTTTTGCTTCTTGTTGACTTATAAATAAATAAAAATGTATTTGATCCAGGTGCTGGTGGCTCATGCCTGTAATCCTAACTACTCAGGAATCTGAGATCTGAGGATTGTGGTTTAAAGCCAGCCCAGGCAGGAAAGTCCAAGATATTCTTATCTCTAATAAAATACTCAGAAAAAGCCAAAAGTGGCACAGTGCCTAAAGTGGTAGAACACCAGACGAGCAAAAGAAGCTCGGGAAGTACCCAGGCCCTGAACACAAGCCTTAGGACCTGGTCTCTCTCTCTCTCTTTCTTACACACACACTCACATGTGCATGCTCACACACTCACTCACACACACACAAATGAATTTGAGTGCCAACTATGTAGGAAAGCCGAAAGGTAATGGTGTTAGAACCTGTGTCTGAGGATTGCTGAGTTTCAATCTGCCTCTATCACTTACCAGCTGTGTAGCCTTGGGCAAGCCGCATAGCATCCCTGGGCCTTAATTTTCAGGGTTGTAAAATAAAATATTAAAAATTATGTCTTTCAGGGGTTATCGATGGGATTGGTGTTGAAGTACTTTCATAGCATGGGACCAAGCTTTGGGTTTGTTTTCCTGCTGTCTCTCCTACCTCCAAAAAAGTGTGGGATGATGATTATTAACCTATTTTGATGTGTCTATCTGAGGAACTAAAGGCTGTGAAAACTTGGATCATGACACCCAAAGTACTGAAATTTTATTATTATTTACTACATTTAAGATGTGAGGCATGAACAAGAAAGACAAGATTTCTACTGACTTAGGGCTATCCTTTCTTATTGTTTTAAGTGTTATGAAAAAAATATCCTAATAAGATGGAGGGATCATTTGTACTGGGACCTGAAGAAGGGCTCAACTACCCCTTTAAAAAAAGGAAAGTATTGGAACCTGTTTTAATTATGGCAGCTGTGATACAGTATAGAGGGAATGCAAATGCTACTGGGGAGAGAAGAAAAAAATGGAAGCAGTATGTTCTCCAAATGAAGGGACTGGAAGCTAAGGCTCTTTAGTTGTGAAGAAAGAAGGCTACATGCCTGTTGGTATTGGGTCCCTAGCCTGTTGTCCTATTTTTCTCTGAGGAATGAGATAATCTGTGGAGATTGGGGAAGGAAGGAAATGGCAGGTGGAGGAGAGGAGGCTCCTTTGAAAGTTTGAGGAGATAAATGAATTTATGAAATGAACTTGTCAGGGATCTGCAGTGAGATTCTAGGCAACTCATAGTGCCCAGTGGGATTTGTGGTCATGAATTTAAAATGAGGCTACTCAGCAGGGTTGCATGCATAAAAACATTTTTCTCAGAAAGATACATTGGCAGTTTATTTTTCTGTGATTTGCACATAACTAAAAATGTGTCCTCTAATCTTCAAACCAAAATATTCCAACTTCCCTATGTGATTAGTCAAGAACAGTTATTAAGCCAAGTGTGGTGGTACACACAGATAATCTCAGTACTTCAGGGGCTGAAGTAGGAGGATCACCAATTTGAGGTTAGCCTCAATAATAATGAGACCCTGTCTCAAAAGAAAAAAACAAAAAAACCCCAAAAAATCAAAAATAAAGTTCTGTTTAATCCAGAAGAACTATTACTAAAACTTTGACAGGTATAAGTTTTATTTTTGAAGTGTTTTGCACTCAGGGCTTCATGCTTGAGCCATTCCACCTTGCATTATTGGTTATTTTCAAGACAGGATTTTGTATAATGTCCAGGCTAGCCTGGGCTTTGATCCTTCTACTTATGCCTCCCTGGGTTGCTGGGGATAACAGGCACATGTCCTAGGACAAGACAGTAGTTGACATGAAAATTTTCCCTGGACTGGTCTTGAACCACCTCATATATAGCTAGGATTACCAGCTTGAGCCATTGTACCCAGCTGTCCAAACCTTTTGAATAGTTTTCTGCTGTGACATGACACCTGCCTGTCACAGTAGCCAGTAGCCATATATGATTTTTGAACTCTTGAAACATGTCGAATGCTTTTTTAACGAACTGAAATCTTCATTTTTATTTGTTTTTCACTATTTATGAGCTGCATATGGCTAGCAGCTATTATTTTGGACAAGAACTGTAGACATTACCATTGCCTTCTGACATTTATTATTGTCGAAGGAATCCAGACTCAGTTTGATTTTAGAAATTTGAAGTTTTATGAATGGTGGATATAGTCTTTCAGACTTCCTTTTAAAAAAAAAATAATGAAACTTATTGAGCACGTGACAAGTTCTTCCCAGATTCTAGAAGTTTTCTTTTAGTATGTCTTTTGGAAGATTCATGATGGACAAAAGCAAACATTTAGAACGTGTGAGTTTGTGTCACTGCTATTCAAATTTTGTGTTGTGTGATCTTGTGGAAAATGCTTAAAATTTTCTTGGAATTATTTTTCTCCAAAAGTTGCAATCAAGTACAAACAGAAATTCCTCTCCCTCCCCTCACCCCCTCCTTGCACTGCTGGATTCATTTGCTTTGGTTTCTTTTTTTCCATCTTTATTTTTTTATTTAAAATTTAATTTTATTGTCAAGATGATGTACAGAGGGGTTACAGTTACATAAGTAAGATAGTGAGTGTATTTCTTGTCTAACTTGTTACCCCTCACACATTTTTTTCTCCCACTTTCCCTACTCCCACCCCTCTCTCCCAAGTTGTACAGATCTACATGTTATTCATAGACTCCTGAGGAGAGCTAACAGAACTTCCTGATTTTTCTTTTTTAGATTTATCTTTTTCCAGTCTTCATTTTTCTTTTGCATGCTGTCTCAAGTTTATTCACCATCCATATCACATTTTCTATGGTGTAAAGAAGGTTTTATATTTCTTTTAGTTAAGTTTAATTTCTTCTTTTGTACATTTTATTTTGTTCTCCACTTTTCTTGTTCTGCAGTCCCTCATTTAATAGAGAAAATATGTTCTTGAATCTTGGTATGAGCAACACACATGTGTGCTCTTTGTATTACAAGCCCTGTATTACAACTCAAAGGAGGGCATCTTATCTGTTCTAGAGAAATATCTTTCTGTGCTTCAAGTTTATTCAGAGATTTCATTTAACTTTTTTCTAGTAGAAACAGAACCAATTCTGTCAGTGTTGGAGATTTCAGGATTATTGTTTTCTCTGTCCATCCCTCTAGTTCAGGGATGGCCAAGTGCAACTTTCTATGTTTTCAGTAGGAAGCTGTGGTGAACCACTGCCACAGTTCCTGGGACTTGGCAAATCAGTTCTGGTGTTTTCTTTTTACTTTAAGAGAGTAGTCCTCAGGATTTCCTTTGGAAAAGGTTTTTTTTTTTTTTTAATGTTTGTAATAAGGTGAGAGGTTGTTGAAATTCTCTTTCAGTAGGTAAAATTTCACCTAAAGAATTAAAAGAGAAATATGCATAATTCTTAAATCTACTGAGGAAAATGCAAACAATAGATTAGGGTTGTTGGTGAAATCCTAATCTCACTTTGCTGTATCTTTCAGAATGAGTCAATTTCTGTCTGTTGGCACCAGGTCCTCTTTTTACACATTCATTTTTCCTTCTCTTTCTGGGGCAAGGGATTTAGTTGATGGTTTAGCCTGGATTTTTCTGTTCACTCATACATCAAAGGAACTATTGGTGAGGTAAAGGCCATGGTATTGTAAAAGAGGTAATTTAAAGAAGTGTCCATTGACTTACTGCAATAGTGGAGATTGAACGCAAGCCTCAAGTGCTCTGCTACTTGAACCACTCCCTTCCTTTGCCTTTGAGACTGTTTTTCAGGTATGGTCTTCTGCTAACTTTGCCGAGGTTGGCCTTGAGTCATCTTCTTTCTACCTTGATTTCCAGCATAGCTAGGATCACAGGCATACACCATGACTACTTTCTTTTTTTCCCTTTATAATTGTGAGAAATTCATATCTTCGCTTTACTTTTTTTTTTCTGGTACTGGTGCCAGGGTTTGAACTCAGGGACTGGGTGCTGTCCCTTAGATTTTTCTATCAGGAGTAGCATTCATTCTACCACTTGAGCCATAGCTCTTCTTCCAGCTTTTGCTGGAAGTAGATAAGAGTCTCATGATCTTCCTGTCAGGGCTGGATTAGAATTGTGATCCTCACATCTCAGATTCCTAAGACCCACTGGCACCTAATTTAAAACTGAATTTTTTTTTGTGCCCATCTTGGGGTTTGCACTTAGGGCCTGGGTGCTGTCCCTGTGCTTCTTTTACTCAAGTCTAGAACTCTACCATTGAGCTACAGTGCCACTGTTGGCTTTAACTAAATAATTCATTGGAGAAAATAGTCTCATGTACTTTCCTGCCCAGAGTGGCTTCAAACTATGATCCTCAGATCTCAGCTTCCTGGATAGCTACAATTATAGGCATGAACCTGCAAAACTGAAAAATCTTAAAGAACTTAAGTATTACTATTCTTGGGTGCTAAGGTAGGAAGCTTCCAGTGTAGAATGTGATTACCAAGGACAGGTACTTATTCATGCTTTATTACTGAATTGTCTTAAAGTCAATAGAATTAATTCTTCTCCATGAATTGTGCAATACATAAGGGATGAATTCAGTTGTAGAAGGGGCTCACAGATTTTGATGAATGCAAATTGTGCTTTAACTTTCTGCTGTTTTTCCTAGACATCCCAATTAGCAGACCATTGCCTTCATGTGGACAGGATTCAATAGTCAATGTCTATAAAGAAACATAAAATGTTTTTATAAATTTGAAGATGGTTGAAAATATTTCAGCACTCCCGTGACATTTTTTTCCATTTAAGTCACTTCTGAGTAGTATTTAAATGTGCCTTGTTCTGTCAAAGCATTTTTTTCTCTCATGCTGCTGCTGAAATTGAGGCCAACAGCTCCCATTAGTGTTGCTAATCTGGAATGTAAATTGAGATGGCCTGTGGTTGAACATACCCCAGTGAATTCAAGAATTGTTCTGTTTGACAAATACCAGGAGTCTTATTATTGGTGAAAATATGCTTAGTATTACTAATATATTTTGAGCATATTAAATTGCTTTTTGTGTGTTACTTTTATATTATCCTTAAATATCTAACTGGATTTATTTCAGTACTATTATTAATAAATCACTTGGATTTTTGCAAAATGAGCTTGTGAATAGGTTACCCATTATTTAAAAATTATGGTGTCTAAGCTGTCTTCCTAGTTTCTTGTGCTCTTTCACTTAGAAATAACGATTATTTGGAGAAATGAGCACAGTATTTTAATTAGTTGTTTCATATTTTACTTTTATCCTTGACATTGATAAATATTTCTACTTGAGTTTTCTTCATGCATCTGCATGTAAGAAATATTTTTTCCCCCTGCCTGCTGTGGCAATGCCTTATTCCTCCTAATACATAAAAGAAGTGACATCTCTAATCATAGCTACATTTTTTTTTTCCCTAGAGGACTTTTTGTAGAGTCTGGATAATTTAACAGTTGGTTGTTCCTAGCTCCTAGACTCTTGTGTATTTTACTTAGATACATTAAAAAAGGATGGATATAATAGTGTTCAGTCCCAGTTTAACCACACTGCTTGGGCAAGCCTTGTTTAAAATGTTTGTGAATGTTGTGGGTCTTGTGGCTACAAAGCAACTCATATAGTGCTTGTCGCACAAAATACTCAATACTTACTAGCTTTCATTTTTCTTCCTTTCCTTTCTAGCAGTGGATGAGTTCATTTTTACCAGTAAAGTTTTATAAATTACTTCTGTATTTCTCAAAGCTGGACCCAAGCATTAAACGTAGTCAATGCTAAAGATATATTTTATACAATTTTAACAACATTGCCTTAGATTGTTAAAACAAATTCTTCCTTCTTAGGTTTCTAATTTTGTCAGAACTTGTAGTAGTTCCTTCTACTTGTTATGACCTTTCCTATTAGTGACTTATATGTAATATATGGTTGGTCAATATATCTTAGACTGTCATTAATAATTTAATTCTCTGAAATCTTAAATTTTTAAAAATTAAATTTTGTATGTGTATATGTATGTATTTATTTTGTTCCAGTTTGAGTCTTGAATTCAGGGCCTGGGCTCTGTCTCTGAGCATCTTTTGCTCAAGGCTAGTGCACTACCACTTGAGCCACAGTTCCTCTTCTGGCTTTTTGATAGTTTTAGTAGAGATAAGAGTCTTACAGATTTTCCTGCCTGGGCTGGCTTTTAATTGCCATTCTCAGATCTCAGCCTCCTGAATAGCTAGGATTACAGGCATGAGCCAGCAAGGCCTGGCTTGACATTTTAATTTCTGAATTCACATACATTAGCAATACATGACGGTTCCATTGTGGTAATCCCATACATGTAAATAGTATGCTTTTGAGCATTTTCATCTCTTTATTGCCTTTCCATTCTTCCCCTTCCTTGTTCTCCCTTCTAAAAATAACATTATGTGGGATTCACTGGGCTGTCCTCATATATAGAGGTATATATCATCTTTCCATCCTCCTTACCCTAAAGTGCCTTTTCTTTTCCCCTTCCAACCTTCAAAAACAGTTCCCTTTTTACATTCATGACCCATTATTATTTAATTCTCTGAATAATAACTTGGTACATTTTTTTTACTGTTTTTGTTTTACTCTTGAACTTTATAATTCCTTTTAAATCACTTATAATTTCCTTTACCCTCCTGTACTGCAGTAATCAATACAACTGATTAAGTTTTTACTCTTCAGTTGTAATTCAAATTCTATTAAAGGTCTGGTGCTTTGAGCCTTATGTTGGAGCCTGGAATTTCATTTCACACTAACAAAGAAATATCAACCATTATTTTCTTGGTTATGGAGACAATGGTTTTTATTGCGATTCTAAAGACAGTTTGAAGCTTAATTCTGAAAACATTGTATTTTAATCTTAACAGATTCTGCTTAAAAAAAAAGGTCTCTAAGAATGAGATGAAAGTTTTCCTTTTTTTTTTTAAATTTTACATATATATTTTTTAATTGTGAAAATACCGTACAGAGGGTTACAATTACATGAGCAAGGTAATGAGTAGATTTCTTATCAAGAAAGTTTTCCTTTTAATGATGATTAATAACCTATTTCGATGTGTCCATCTGAGGAACTAAGGCCAATTTTGCTATCAGGTCATTTGTATAAGGACACACACAGATGGGTCTTACTCCAAACCCTGCAGGCAAACAGACCAGACGCCCCTTTAATTGCTTAACGAAGATTTCCATAACTATGTCTCCCTTCCAAGGACATGCTGATCTTCACTGTGACATCTCCCAAATTCCATACTCCTCAGAAAAACCTCATTGCATTCATTCAGTAAAACCTTCCTGTACTGTGCTACAACTGGCCACCCAGAATAAGAACCAGGAAGTTTTCCAGTGAGCAATCTGAGTTAACTGTGTAACTATAGCAGCCTAAGCAGAAAAGTATCAGACTAACACAGAAAGTCAGAGATGTCAGAATGCTGGTTGGAAATCGCTTATGAGTCCTGCTCTTAAAATGGAATTTTGTGATTCACAATAGGCTCTCACATCCTGTAATTTCTTAGGGGTCAGTTCAAAGATAGAACTTTGAACTGGTTCATAGTAAGTGCTCACAGGTGGTAGTTAAATTGGAATTCATTTACTGATAATATCTGTAGGTAAAAGTTGTGATTACCACTTCAGCTATCTATTATTTCAATTCACAGAGTTAAGTGTGTTAACAAATCTCAGAAATGGAACAACATTCTTTGTGAAGCAATCAAATGAATTGTTCATTCTTTCCTGTGTTTTGAGTAATTGGATGAACAAATAGACCATATAATCTGTCAGAATCTGGAACATGGACCTTAAATTCCCAAATCATTGGCCACAAACTTAAGTACATATTATCTGAAACAGCTGAGAAGTAGCGCAGTGCTATACATGTAGCAAGTACCTAGTAAACATTTGTTTATTTATTGATCAAAGAAATAAATGATACAATTAGACTACAAGAAAGAATTAACTAGCAACATTATTTTATACCATTAAGGAAGATTATTGTTTGAAGTTCTTTCTTAATTACTTATTGATTTGAAGAATTTGTGACTAGAAGAGACTATGAGGCTTATCTATTTCCAACCTCCAGTTTAATAAATGAGGCAATGAGGCCCTGGGAGTTAGATGATTTGACCACTGCTAACTGCTTAATGACTGAAGCGAGCTTGGAATCTAGTCCCAAGCTAGATTTAAGAGGCTTGTGGGAATGGAAGAAGTTCATCCTGCGGCCTTCCCAGTCTATGCCTATGTCAGTGCTGTTAACTGATCATCCCAGAAACAAAGTGATCAGTGAGACTGGTAGAGAAAAGGGGACAATAGGAGATGTTTCCTTAAAAAAAAGACTTTAAATGAAGGACAGATATCTTCCATGTTAATTTTCACTGGGCCCCTGGGAATGGGAGGTGAGCTAATTTTGTTCTTTGGTGTCTACTTTGCAGTCTTAGGATCCTGTTAATGAATATAACTTACTAAGCTTTTTAAGCAGGCTTCAGGTAATTCTATTTTCCACAAGGGGATAGAAGACCCATTGTGTTGATGGTGGTGTATTTTCTCTCAAGGTATTCCTTGACATGTGTAACAGTGAGATCCAAGTCTACATTTTAACCCTACACTTTAGCATACTACCCTGGCTAAGATTTGTACAGGAGAGTAAGTTGATTAGAAAGCAGAGGTCTAATGGTCAGTACCTATTGTTTATATTAAGAGTAAAGCCTGGATCCCTATCTTTCAGTGTGTGTGTGGGGTGTGTGTGTGTGTGTGTGTGTGTGTGTGTGTGTGTGTGTGTGTTGACATATGTAGCCCAGGCTGCTCTTAAACTTAAAATCATACTTTTTCAACCTTGGTGTGTACAATCATGTCCAACTTTTCATTGTGTCTTATCTTGAGGTTTATGACCATTTATCAATGTCATTCATTCATTCAAAGAATACTTGTTGAATATTGCTACTAATCTGGCAAGTATTCTAGGAATTGGGGGTATTGCAGTGAACATACCAACAGCATTAACTCTTGTCTTCACAGTACCTTCATTCTATTAGGAAGACAAGCATATTTCTCTCCTCCTATCTATTCTTTTGATACCTTCTCTCTAGGTTCTTAACTCTTGATTTTTTCTTAGAAATATTTTATCATTCAGCTTTATTCTAACCTATTTCACCTTCCCTAAACCCCTGTTTAGCTTCACTGTAAGATGGAAGGTTTAAATGCTCTTGTCAAATCCTTTTTTTACCTAATAGACTATAAATAGGTAAAACTCCAGTGTATTGTCTCTTTGGATTTTCATGGCATCTCCAAGCTTTTTAGAATTTTCTTTGGGGATTCCATGTGTCTACAGATAATTTTTCAGATAGAAAATTACCAGTGCAAATGTATTACTTGCTTGGATTGTGAGTGTGTGTTTAGAGGGCCTATCCAAATAAGAATATATGATTGTGTTAAAACACGAGATGTAGGTCAGTTAGGGGAAGGACATTTTTGACCATGGAGAAAAAAAAGAAAGCAGCACATCTGAAAAGATGGCCCTAAATTTTAGAGACAAAACGCACTGAATACTTGTAATCAGAACAAAGTCAATAGCTGTTGCTGACCATTGACCAGAGACACATGAATTACCATGATGGAGTTGTTTTCTAGTGTCCTCAGCACAGAATCTATAAATGACATGCCATCTTGGCAAAGAGAAACAAGATTTTGATTTACGGTGCACTTTTAGGGTAAGATGAAATGTTTCAGAGGTAGTAGGTGTAACTTGACATGACATTTTATCTTTGAAAGCCTGAGTGGCAGTGCTCATTTCTACATTTTAACTTGATGATGGAAAAAAAAATCTAGTCTTTAATGACATCACTCTTAATTTCCCTAACTATTCCCATTAGAAGGGTGATTTAAACTCAAATTTGGTCCCTGGAAAGTTTAAATTAAATCAGACACAATTATATATTGCAAATTAGAATGTCTTGGAGCCTAGGATAGAAGGGAATTTATGTTTTAAAAATAACTTACACAATAGATAATTGTAGTAGGATATTGTTGACATAGCTTATGTATTTCAATTTATTTTGTTAAGGCCTACTATATTTAGATTTTGAATCATTCTAATTGCCCTGTTGTGACATCATATTTCCACAGATGATTGCCACAATGTATTTTATACCACAAGTTCTTTTTACATGGCATTGACATTCTTTCCATTGACTGTTGTGTCTGTTGTCTCTCTGGGAATATGGACTGCCTTTGTGGCTGCCTTGACTAATAGTTGGAAGTGATACACATTTGACTTCTGAAGCTAAGTCATAAGAATGTCATGTACCTCCACCTTATTCTTTTGGGATGCTTGCTCTTGGAAACTAGCCAGCATTCTATGAGAAAAAATGCAGGTACACTGGCTGGCTGCCCAAACTGAGGGCAACTCAATGAGTGGATAAGCTGTCAGTATCTTCTAGACCTCAAGCACAGAGGTAACCCTCCTCTCCACAACCTTTTAGCCACCCCAACTGACAGTATGTGGAACAGAAAGGAACCCTGTCCAGATTACAGACTTGTGAGCAAAATAAAATGATTGTTACTATTTGAAGCCACCAAATAATCAGAATAAATTACAAGTTTGCTTAAACATGAATATAGTGCTCTAACACATTTGTGTAAGAGGGACCAATTATTATTTACTCTGTCTACATGAAACAACATTATCTTGACCTAAATAGACAAAGTCTATGTGTTCTAGTAACAGACACTAGCATCTGGATGAACTTGGTAGTTAGTAGTAAGACTGTGTCCACAGCTCTATCACAAGTTACTGAGAGTTTCTTCATCTAGAAAATGGAGGTAACAGTAATATAATTAAGTCCTAGAATTTTGAATGTTGAATCAATTAGTACATGTAAAGCTCTTAGGACAATACTTGGTGCATAGAAAGCACCCAATAAATGTAGATATTATTAGCAGCTTTATAATACTAATGTTTTATGAGAACAACCCTAGGATTTGTCAAGAGGTATCTAACCAGAAACCAGTTATCATTATTACCTCATAATTTTTCTATATTTTCTTGCAACTGATAAATTGTACAAGCCTTTTGGTGTTTTTTAGTATCAGTCCTGGGTTTCTCCTTAGTAGCATGCCTTGATGATAGTTTTTTCCCAATTGAGGATATGGAAATAATTCAGGTCCATAACTTGATCCCCCTGGAGCTTTTGCAGCTGTGAGGATATCTGAGTTTTTCTGTGGGCTCATTATAATTCTGTTTGGTTCTTATGCTCTTGAAATGCAGCTTTTAAGTAGAGACCAGAGGCTTGATTTATCTGTGGAATTCTAAGTAAGGCTTTGCTTCTCTTGAATCTTTCTCTCTCTTGCCCCCACCCCCTCCTCCCTCTTTCTTTTCTGCAAATTGCTGGCTGTGGTCACGTAATGATGTATTTCTAACTGGAACATCCTCATCTCTGTTGTCTTTGCTGTAATCACTGTCTTCTGTGTGCTGTGAAGATAGGAGGCAGGCTTTAAATCTCCTTGGTAGGAAGAAATGCTTCCTGCTTGGAGTCTGATTCGAAAATAGATAAACCACTGGGCAAAAGCAGACACCATCATACCTCCTGGGCCAACACCATTAAGTACACTCTCAATAGCAGCAGCCAAGGGCAATGGTGTTAATCATAGCATGCACCATACCCTGTAAGTTAAATAAATGCTGATGGCTAATGAAATGTAGGTATTGAACTTTCTATTTGTGAGATTTACATTGTAGATTTAGTAATTTATTTTAGAAATGTAGACACAACTTCCATCAAATCTATATATAACGATGTAGCATAGAGAAAAAGATTCAGAATGTTTTATTTATTTAGTCAGTTGTGGGGCTTGAACTCTGGGCTTTGGTGCTGTCCCTGAGCTCTTTTGGTCATCAATAGTGCTCTACTGCTTTGAGCCACAGTGCTACTTCTGGTTTCCTGGTGATTAATTGGAGATAAGAGTCTCACAGACTTTCCTGCCCTGGATGGCTTTGAACCATGATCCTCAGATCTCAGCTCCTGAGTAGCTAGGATTACAGGTATGAGCCACCAGCGTGGCACCTGGCTATTTATTTATTTATGTTATGGTAACTAAGTAAAGTTTTGTGCATCTGCATACACGTGTGTGTGTGTGTGTGTGTGTGTGTGTGTGTGTGTGTTAAACTCAGGGCCCTGGGTGCTGTTATTTTTGTTGAAGACTGGCAATCTACCTACTTTAGCCACAGCTCCACTTCTGGCTTTTTGGTGGCTAACTAGAGATAAGAGTTTCATGGGACTTCATACACAGGTTGGCTTAGAATCTCAAGACTCATATTTAGCCTACTGAGTAGCCAGGATTACAGGAGTGACCCATTGGTGTCTGGAAAAAAAATACTAGAAAACCTTTAAAACAGGTGGCTGAGTTAAAATTATGTAAATTTGTTTATTTATTGTCACTAACATTGTACTTTGTCTTGTTAATATTTTGAATTCTCAAAGTAACAGTAAAGTTTTGTTTCCATTGCATTTAAAAACAAAAAAACACAAAGCATACTTGTTGAAGGATGCTATTTACTGCCTATTTTATAGAGAAAACACGTTCCAGAAAGAGATGGAAAGGGGAGTAACTTAGAATTGCACTTGCCTCTAAATAACAGTTGTTAAAAGTTTATTTTCCTTCGTAACACAATGTCCAGGGGAAGAAAGTAGTTTGGGGAAGACAGCTCCATGAAGTTATAAGGAACTTAGGTTCATTGACGATTTGTGCTTATGGTTAAAAGATGACGGCCTTCTCTAGATTCCAGGAAGAAATGAAGGAGAAAAATATTTAGGGATACAGGTGGACCCATTTTAACAATGAGACGTACAAGTCGTTATGTAGAAAACAAACTTTACAACTTTGGTGGGGGGGGAGGAGGGTTGGGTGGGGGGTGGGGGGAGGATGGGATAGGAAGGGGAAACAAAGGAGGAGGCTTGATAAGAAATGTACTTATTATCTTGCTCATGTAATTGTAACCCCTCTGTACAGTATTTTCACAATAAAAAAATTTAGGAAAGTAAAAATTTATGAAAGTAGCCAGGCACTGGTGGCTTATACATACAATCCTACCTACTTAGGAATCAGAGACCTGTGGGATCACAGTTCAAAACCAGCCACTGGCAAAATGCCAGACTGGAGGTAGAGCAATAGAGCAATAATCTGAACAAATGTGAGGCCCCTCTGAGTTCAAGCCCCAGTGTAGCCCCTCGTAAGCTTATGAATCAAATAACTTTTTTGCGGGGGTGGGGGTTCAGTAGTAGGGCTTGAACATGGCCTGGGTGCTGTCCTTGGACCCTTTAGCTCAAGGCAAGTGCTCTACCACTTGAACCACAGAGCCATTTCTGGTTTTCTGGTGGTTAATTGGAGATAAAAGTCTCATGTACTTTCTTGCCTGGGCTGGCTTTTGAACCATGATCCTCACATCTCAGGCTCCTGAGTAGCAAGAATTATAGGCGTGAACCACTGGCACTGGGTTTTTGACCTTCTGTTTTCTCAACAAAAAGTAATTGCCAAGTTAAATGAGATTATGTAACATAAAATGGTGCTTTGTAAGCTTTTAGTCAGTGGTAGCTCTTCAGGAATTGTATTGTGAAGCTGACACTAGAATTCAATTTTTCCAAGGACCACAGCATTGATTTCCTTCAATATCTAAAGAACCTAAAGACTGGGAGCATATACTCTAACCCTAGGCACTGACTTCTTTTTCAGAAATTACCATCTTTTTGAGTATTCCTCTTCACCATTTAGGCAAATGTTAATGACATAAGTACAAGTAAAGGTGAGTCTTCTTTAACTGTGCTATTAGAACCTACATCATTCCAACAGTGCATACTTCCTTTAGCCTTGAAAACCATTCTTTTGATTATCCTTTTGTATTTTAGACTTGTGTTTGGGTTATATAAAGATGTACCAGAACCTTGCTGCAAAGCTACTTGTTTCTTTTCTGCTTTTCAATCTTAATTATGAATTTTTTTAATAATAGGAGGATACTAATTCTTCAGGTAAATTCCTTATGTCAATTTGAGTGGATCATACAGAGTTCATCTAATGGTAGTAGAAGCACTGGCTTATTACTGTCGTCATTATGTCTATCTTAACAAATATGTTTTGAGTTATTCAAGCAAACACCAAAGAAGTTGGTTGCATTGGGGGAGGCAGTTACGAAAGGCCATTTTTCAGGATTGGGAAGAATGATGGAAAGGGTGATTCTGAGCAGAAAGCACTGGATACTTAGAAGCATAGGTTGGATTTTACCCTCTTGTACAACCTTTTGAAGTTCAGGAAAAAGCTTATAAATACATAAATCATAGTCACACACTCCTGTGTCTGTCTCCTGCCCCCAGTGTCATTTTGACACCAAGTAACTTGTGAAAGGAGAACCTGTGAACACAAAGTATTCCAATAAGATAGTTCCCGATGGGTATCATAAACAAGTGCTAAATATGAAGAGGAGATAGAGAGAAAGGAGCCACTTCCAGATTTTAGTTCACAAGTGAAATCATTCTAGTACATAGGCTACTTTTGATTAGAGATTATGCATATTAAGCATTTAAAGAAAGACTTGCTGATATGCTCATCTCCTTTGCTTAAGTGATTGGTTGACATAAATAGTGTTGTTTACTATCATTCTGTTGGAATAGAAGAACTAATAGAAGGCCTTTTAAATCAAAATGCTTAATGTCTCTGCCAAGGAATACTAGGAAACAGAACATTTGTGGGTAGGACTCAACTCCTTATATCAACTAGTGGTAATTTGGCCACTAGTTGAAAGTTGGAAAGAACAAAGGAAGACAAAAGGAGCAGAGGAGTAACAGTAGTGTGGGTAAGCTGAATAGTCAACGCTTTATCTTGTGTGGATTTGCAGGCAGGCCCTCTAGCATGGCAGTGAAGAAACTGTCTCTGGAGTCAGACCTCTTACAGTTGTCAATCTGTTGTTCTCATGCCTCCCTCCCTCCCTCCCTCCCTCCCTCCCTCCCTCCCTCCCTTCCTTCCTTCCTTCCTTCCTTCCTTCCTTCCTTCCTTCCTTCCTTCCTTCCATTCATTTGTGTATTAATTGTATCGAGGTTTTAATTTTTATCATATTTCATAATTTTCTCAGAATAATCCTCGTTATTGCTATTTCCTTGCCACCAACCCCCTGACCACCAACAATTTCCATTGAGATTCCTTATTCCGTTTCTTATATATAGTTGCAGTGTGTTTCAAAATTACTCACTTTTTTTCATCCACAGATTACCTTTCCTCTTCATTATTCTTCTAAGTTAAGTAAAGCAATTATAATTTTGTGCTATTGAAAGACAGTGAATAACAACACTACATTTTTTGATACAGAAAAGTTGCTTAAAGACATTGTGGAAAGTGGTGAAAAGGAAAACAGAAAGGACATATCTAGTTCTCCACATTTCTTGGTTCCTGCTAAAAACTCTTTCACATTATCCATCAACCAGAGCAATTCAAAGACTTTTTAATGAAAGTCCAACAACTTCTAATGTTTTTAAGAAAAGTCACCCTAGCAACTGAAAGCAGAGTGGAGAGATCAGCCTGATTTAAGAGAGTAAAATTACTCATTCTCTTTCATTTTCTCTCTCTTCCCCTTTATTCCCCTAAACTTAACTCCTATAGTTATAATCGTGCTTTATATATGTTATATTTTATGGATTAGGTATATATGCATATATACACATAGTCATGTCTTTGAGCATATATGTTCTATATATCTTCTTGGCACAAATGAGTGAAGTCATATGGTATTTGATTTTTTTAAGTCAACATGATATTATCTCCAAATCTATCCACTTCCTTAAAATGACATGATTTGATTTTTTTAATGATGTGACTTTTTGATCATGTATTTTCCTTATAAGGGTAATAATCATCACAGGTTGTAAGACTGAAAAGAGATGACGAGTGAATTCTTGGAGGAGAGCCTAGTATGTAGTAATCACTCAATGTATGTTTGCTATCATAGTTTTTGAAGTTTGATGCCTTTCTAGGAGGCCAATCACTTTTTACTTTTATTCAGAAACAAGTACAAATTACTTTTTAAAAGGCAAACTGATTAACTTCTTTATCATTCACCTATTCATAGCAAACAGAATGGAAAAAAATAGTGAATAGAAATGGTCAAATTAGACTGTTCTGATCAGGCAGTCTGGAGTCTGATAAAAAGAAGGGGCTATGGAAGGATTGCTAGTGAAAGCAGCCATTTCTCTACTTAGTATCATTTTCCTAGTGAGTCTCTGTACCCCTGGGCTGCCACAACAAATCACTAAAAACTGGATAGCTTTAAACAACAGACACTTAATCCTTCACAAATCAGAGTGACAGCAAGCCCATCCTCCCTCTGAGTCTCCCAGTGGGACCCTTGCTTGCCTCCCCTGGGCTTTTGTTATTGGTCACCATTCCTGGCAACTCTGGCTTTGCTATGCAGTGATTTTATCACTCTAGTGTCTGCCTAGTTAGTTCCATGGTATTCTTCTTGTGCGTTGTCTAAATTCCCATATAGCGTTTTTTTCTCCTGTAAGGATACAAGTCATACTGGATTAGGTCCTATTTTAATAGCATCTAAATATGATTACATCTGAAAAAAGAAATCTCTATTTCTAAATAAGGGCACATTCATATTGTATCTCTTTAAGGGACACACTCAACTCATGACAAGTTCTTTCAAGGCCTTGTGCAGGTCTATTAGGTTGGGTGATGTTTTCATAAGTTTATAGAGATAGAAGCTGAAGCTTTGACTAGCTTTTTTTTTTGCCGGTCATGGGGCCTGAACTCTGGTCCTAGGTGCTGTCCCTCAGCTCTTCAACTCAAGGATAGTGCTCTACCACTTGAGCCACAGCACCACTTCTGGATTTTTCAGCTTTTGTGGTACAAAGGAATCAAACCCAGGGCCTCATGCATGCAAAGCAAGCACTCTACCACTGAGCCACCTTCCCAGCCCCAGCTTTGACTAACTTTTGGGGTGTGGTGGGTGTAGGCAGTTGTCCTATAGCTAGGTTGTTGAGTCACTTTTACTTCTGGGTCTATGCATTCAGAGATTTTCTGTCTTCTAAAATATACACATTTATATAAGAACAACAGCAGTTTCAGATTTATCTGGTGATACCTGCAATATGTCAGATGGCTGTTTTGTTTTGTTGCTTTTGCTTAATGTAAGTTTCATGTCTTGGGGATATTTATGAATCAAGTGGAGTCATGGGGATCAAATTGTTTCAAATTTACTGTGATATAGGAGGCATAATGTATTTCCTACTTAATTCCTTGGGAGGCGTCACACATGGGATCCCAGCAGGTTCAATAAATCATATAACCTGGAGGAGCAACCCAGATGGTGTAAAGCCACTGACCTAACCAGAGCTGAGCATGCTGCAAAAGGCTGAAAGCTTGGCTGGATTTTGTGGCCTTGAGCTAGGGTATGTCATGGTCTACCAATTTGCTATTTATCCTTGTGAATCCTCAGAGCTACAGCTAATATTTTCAAAGGCTTAGCTCCCACAATTTAAGAATGAACTTGGTTAGACGTTAGATCAAGTAAAGGAAAATGAGAATGTCATTGCACAAGAGAAAAATGAACAATAGAGTAGAGATGTCATATTTTAAAAATAGACTGTTTTGAGTTTTGTTTAGTTATTTTTTTTTCTGTTTAAGCTTTTGAAATAAACCCTTCTCTTTTTGGCTCAAATCTAGCAACAGGGTTTGGAGGAAACAATAGAAAATAGCTTATCTAGGATGGATGAAAGGAAGGGATGCTGTGATGTGGTAGATGAGGCAATATACTATACAATACCATTTCCTCCTTCAGAGAAAAAAAGGGTAGTTTGAGGAAGATTGGAGCTGGTAACACTACACAAGATGGAGGTTAGGGGACAGAAAGAATGTTCATTTGGAGTAACACACTTAAAACTGAATACAGTGCTTAGCATTTGATATGCCTGCATTGATGTGATCTATAATTCATACTACTTTAAGTTTACTTTTGCAAAACTGTTTTTTTTTTTGTTCTAATCCTAGGGCTTGAACTCTGTAACTAGGCTCTGCCTCTGAGCTGTTGTGCTCAAACCCAATGTTCTTCCACTTGAGCCACAGCTCCACTTCCAGCTTTTTGGTGGCTAAGAAGATATGAGTGTCATGGGCTTTCCTGCCTGGGCTGGCTTTGAACCTTAGCCCTCAGATCACAGTCTCCTGGGTGACTAGGATTACAGGCATGAGCTGTTGCTGCCTCGCCTTATAAACATGGTTTTCAAATAAAACTTGCAAGAACTTTGGAGGATAACACTTCATTATTACTAACTTTAGTGTAATGAAGGATGTATAAATGTATTACCTTATTAAAAAGTCTTCTTAAAAAAAACCCACAAGGGTGGAAACTGTATATTAACTATCACTGAAATGGTTTCTGGATTTAGATTGGAAGTTTAAATTGTAAAACAATTTTTGGAAATAAGAGCCCAACTTTAGAGCAAACTAGAAAGGCTAAAGGAAGGCATTCTGTGCTGATATGATACAATAAAACATGGATGTATGAACAAATACTGTTATGTAAATAACGCAGATACTGAAAAGGTACATTGTGTATGATTCCTATTTATTTCATTTATTATTCTTGAATTCTCATTTATTTAAAGATGGAACAAACCTAATCTACATCATGATGTGGAGAGGCACAGCTTCTGGTAATCACTTTGATCTGGGAGCTGCTGATTTGAATGTGTCCATTTTGTGATAACTTATCAGATTGTATAGAGTCATTTGTTTACTTTTTTTTACCTTGTGTGATGTTTTCAAAAGTTAAGAAATATAGAACTTAATGGACATTTAGATGCTTTCTTAAGATAATTTTATCCTGAATAAATTTTAATTTTGTAAGCTTACTGATGAGTCTTTGTGAAAGTTTGACCCAAATTGATGAATGCTTCTCTGAGAACTGCCATTGATATTCCCTGTAATTAGCAACTTGCTTATGTTCTAAAATTATATTTTTGAGTCAGAGTGTGTTCAAAGTCTTCTGTTATTAAACTATTAGTTATAATTTATATTCAGTTCAGAACATAGTTCTTTCTCAAATTTATTATTTAGTTAATACTTCATAAATTTGAATGTATGTATTAGTGATTCTCAGGAATATGGATGATTTTACAAAAGAAAAAGTATTAAAATAATCTGAAACTGATGTAGAAGACCTTTGGAAGAGTGGGGAGAAGATATGAGTGCAGCTTTTCACTCAAAAGTAATATAATGGAATCCCCTTTTGGCAAGGAACATTACACTTCCAATTAATCATTTGTCTTCAGTTCCGGTTGATTGAATAAACTTAGCTGTTCAGGTTGCAAAAGTGCCAGTAGTGGCATTAATGTAAACAGTTTAGATTTTGTTTTGAATATCATTTGTTTAAAAGACTTTTGTTCAACTTGATGAAACATATAGAATATAAAATAGAAGGAACTTGCTTTCTATTTGGAGAAACAAGTCATTTAAATTAAAACAGGTGCATGGTAAGTGTTTAAATGTGTACTCAAAACAGTAACAGTATGAAACACCATGCATTTATATGTTTGCCAGTCAGATTATGAAGAGAAAGTTTTTAATAGAAAATTATAAGTGGGCTAGACCAGACAGTCTACAAGGAAAGATATAAAAATTGTAGGTAAAATTTTATATATTACCTTATTTAGGTCAAGAAAAATGATAATGTCTTAATTTTGGTGAAACTTTATGAAAATAGGAAATGCCTGTTGGCATTATCTTTCCAATGGGAAATTAAACAGTTAGATTCAAAATGTAAAATGTACATACCCTATGGCCAGAGGCAGATTATAGGGCTAGTGGAATTTGAGCCTTATGCAATTGAGGAAGAGGAGTTTTTCTTTTAATCAAAGGTTATGAATACAAAATTAAACATGGAAACAAATGGTTTGAATGATTAAAAATGTCACAGCAAATTGTTATGAAATTGATAAGTACCACAAACATAAAAAAACATTTAGTAGCAAACTTGAGTCAGTCTGGTGCCAGGACTTGGCACAGAACAGCTGTGCTCTGTCTTAGCATGCGTCATTTCTATCTGTCTTTTGACTACTGAAGACCAAAGCCTATTTGTGATTTTTTTTTGCGCTCTACTGCTAGTGTCCTGGTCCAAACCTCCATTGGGTTTCTCTTAGATCACTGGAATAGAATTTATGAACAGAATGTATATTTGTTAAATTTTTTTGCAGTTAACTTCCTGATATTTCTCTGTAGCATATTACTTCTTTATGTTAGTTTGTTATCCTTTAATTGCCTTTGCATATGAAAATGATTTTGCACTGTTCGAATAGGAATATTATAGGAATGTATATAGGAATGTTACAGGAAAATTCATTAAGTTTTCTAGTAAGATGGATGCACATGCATTTTTTGTCTGATAATAGTTGAAATGGCTGGGCACTGGTGGCTCACACCTGTAATCCTAGCACTCATGAGGATGAGG
This sequence comes from Dipodomys ordii, assembly GCF_000151885.1. NCBI lineage: Eukaryota > Metazoa > Chordata > Mammalia > Rodentia > Heteromyidae > Dipodomys > Dipodomys ordii. The sequence continues at coordinate 9,073,241 of NW_012267219.1, read as the reverse complement.
TCTGAGGACCGCAGTTCAAAGCCAGCCTGGGTAAAAGAGGCCATGAGACTCTTGTCACCAACAAACTACTCAGAAAAAGTCAAAAGTGGCACTGTGGGTCAAGTGGTAAAGCATTAGCCTTGAACAGAAGCTCAGGGAGTACCCTGAGTTCAAGCCCTACAACCAGCACACACACACAGAAAAGTTGCAGTTAGCAAAAATCTAATAACATCCATATTTATTCATATTATTGCTAGAGATTTGTTGCATTTATAATTAGATATTGCATCACTTAATGTATTCCTTGGAATTTCCATTTAGTCTAAAAACTGCTGAAAATTGAATCCTTTGTTTATAATTTTAGACATCTGATCCTGGCTCTTTACATTTCAGATATTATTTCTTCTCCAATACCCACATATTTCTGGTGCCAGGAGTGACAAAAGGAATTCTCATTGTGATATGATCTCTGGCCCTACAGGGTGAGCTGGAATGATTGGCCATGGAAATATTCATGGAACTTTTTACTGAGGAGCATCTATCAATAAATATTCCTGGAATCTGTTATATTTCAGTTAATAACTTTGTATATACTTGCATATCCCCTAACATATTTACTTACAAGTTTATACGCTATATCTAGCTTTCACATATAAGAGAAAACAGTCATCCTTTATCTCTCTTGGCCTGACTTACTTCACTTAACATTCATTGCACAGCTACTTAATGCTAATAATTAAAAAAAACACTGAAAATGATCCAAAGCCCACATTTAAAAGGTACTAAACCAAAATTAAATGTAATTCCCAACTCAGTCTGTTCCACAGATTCCAAAATGCTCATAGCTACTTCATTATTGCTTAATTTAATAAGGGCTTGGTGAAAGGACAATTGAAATGTAAGGAAATAGCAGTTATTAACAGATGCAGTTAAAAGAACTTATTTTTGCAAATTGTCACTAAATACTCATGTCTTAGAAGAGATGGTAGCAAAAGAAGTCCCTGAAGTTGAATATTTTATTAGTCACTTAATATCTATCTCTCTATTCGCTTCACACCCTAGAATTGTACTTCCAAGAACTTGTCCTAAGGGACATATACAGTACAGATGAACAATACTAAACATTTAATTGCTTATTGTGTGCTTACACTTTATTAAGACTTCATTTTGATTTTATACTGAGTTTTTGATTACTTACTCAATAAAATTATATTTCTATTTAAAAATATTGAAGAAAGCTAAGCATGAGAGCACATGGTTATAATCCCAGCAGCAAGGAAGTTGAGGCAGAAATGTCAGTCATGAATTTGAGGTTGGTCTGGGATACATTGTGAGAACCCATCTCAAACAAATGAAGTTGCTAAGAACAAAACAGCATTGAAGTGAAAATTCTAATTTAAATAATATCAAAATCATGACATTTTAACCTTACTTTGCGGCCTCATCTTCTTATATAAACTTGTATTCATTCATTTTATGCTTCACCTTCTTACGGAATGCTAAATGATGTTTTAGGACATTTAAATCTCCATCTTCATGAACATTACATTGTAATTGGGGGAGATACCAGGTAAATGAGTCACCAAATAAGATATGTGAGTAAAGTCTATATAGATTTAGACAATTACAGGTACTAAGGTGGGAAGGGAAGGATATATGAGTTTGGGGTAGGAGTTGAGATTCTAGTAGGAGTTAGATTCTATCTCTCCGTGGAGAAGATAACATTCGCTGGAGGGAATCAGGCTGGTCATATAAAGATCTGAGCTTTTCCTTTAAGTTCAACTGGAAGAATTTAGGCTGTGTTAAGGAAAACATGATATGGCTTATATTTTAAGTTTCTCTATGACAGTTGGGTTAAAAATAGGAAAGACCAGGTATGGAATAAGTGTGGTATCTTATTGATCTGGTGGGGGCCAAAGGATTGTCAACAAGGAGGCAGGTGCCGAGAATGGGCCAGATTGTTTGGTTTTCATAGATCATTTAGTTTCATAGACAGCTGAATGACAGAATCATTCAGCTGATATGCGGGGCATCACTAGCCAAAGGCTGTCATTCATGCTTTCTGAAGTGTAAGGGAAAGATCTCCTGCCTACCTGAGTACTTCCTGGTAGTCAACTCTGGCCAGACTGACTGAAGGTTCTGCTGCTTATGATAGGAATGATAATGTAGATTTGCCCACACGTCATGGCGAATTCTTTCTTTAGAACCAACAAGACAAAAATGAATGTTCTGAAGTTTGTCAGAAAGATCTAGCTTCAAAGAGATAAAATTTTAAGTAATCCATGCCTTGTTTTCTAGTCAATTGTTATTAAAACAACAAAATAGCTATCCAGATTTGGGACAGCTAATGTTAAGATAGAGTTTAGAATTTTTATATTCCAGCCATTTCAACTATGTTCATTATTTTTTAAAAGAAATGAAAATGAATAGAAAAGGAAAAAGAATGCTTCCAAACCGTAAAATCTAGGAAAGCTCAAGAACTTAATATTCAGTATGACAGAGGGCCTTCTCATGCAATTTTAATGCCTGAATTATATTAGGATGCAGCTAAAGAGAAACCCCAGTTGTCAAGCAAGGCTCTTCTATTTGATACGTATTTTTAGAAAAGGTAATAGAGCACCTTCAAAATTATTTCAGTGTTACATTGTACTTAATCTTTTGTTGAATGGCACTGAATTGAGTTGTTATATAACAGAATTACCCTTCTTGAAGTGCTTTGAAAATAGATAAACACTGATGGAGTTCTGATGGTTTGATTTAGGCCAATAGAGGTCAGATTACTTGACTGCCCATATGTCCTTTGATTTTATTAAGACTAATTCATTCAGAATTCTTTTCAAAATATACCCTTCTATAAGGAGGCAGCAGGAGCTGAATGAAGAGAATTACAAATGGCTTTAGCAGAGTGAAGAAATGTTCTGAGGTGCATTTTCCTGAGGTGCTTTTCAATTGTCATGTCAAAGGAGAAAAAATTTAACAGGAAAAAAAAAACTACCCTGAGTCTTCCAATAACCTAGATAGTGGATTTTTTTTATATGTTAAGGAATGCTTTGCAACACATTCACGCACACACATATACACCAATGTTTGATCATAGTTGTACTGAAAAAAATCATAACAACATGCCATGGAGAGATTGATAAAAATTGCATATTGGCATGTCCCTGTTTATAGAAAAAGAATAATGGCTATGTTTTAGAAAAATTGAAGCAACTTTTGTGAAAGAAATGCATAGGTGGTGTTGAAACAGAAGCCAGATGAAGTACTAGGGGTCTGGAGGTCTACTTTCATCTCAGCCTCTTATTTGTTATGTGATACTTCAGAGCTAACTTTCATACTATCATTGTTTCCCATTTTCTTTTATCTTCTCCTTTCACCCCAGCTCCCATTTGAGGGCCAGGAATTCTTTTGAGAAACTGAAGGCAGCCAAGAAAGCTTGCCTCTAAAAAAAAAAAAATGTGCATATGCACACAACAGTTTGCATAAAATTTCAGGGGTTTCTTGGTTCCTAGAAACCATCTGTGGACCTCAACTGAGTGGGAGTGAATGAGAATGTTTCAGTAAGAACATGGGCATTAAAATATATGCCGTATGAACAATGGTTAGAGAATCACTGTGTGATGATTAGCTAGAAGAAAAGCTGGGAGGACAGGTTAATCATGAACTGGCACATAGCTGAGGAGCTGCTGTGTGGAAGGAATACACTCATCTTGGGTTGTTTTAGATCTAGACAGTCCAGTACTGTAGCCACTAGCCACATTTAAGTTAAATTAAGAATTTATGTCTCCATTCATAGAAAGTACAGTTTATATACTTAATGACTTAGTCACTATTGAATTGGACAACATAGATATAGAATATGTCATGATTGTAGAAAGTTTTGTTAGACAGAGTTGCGCTAAAATTGTATAATTTAAATGGACTGAACTGTGGAAAGGCAGATTTCAACTTACCTATGACTAAAAGGATTTGAATTTTAACTACTTTGTGCCTGTTCTGTTGAACTGATGTTTCAAAAGGGTAGTGAGGCTTTCTGTCATTCAGAAGATTCTTGCAGCAATGGATTTCTACTTATTTGGAATGATGTAGAGGAGATTTCCACAGAGAACCTTGGGATATTAAAATGGGAAGAGAAGTTGGCAATTTTTACTAAAGATGAAGACATAGACTTACATAGACTTCCAGACATATAGTTTTTCCCATTCTATACTCTGGCTAGTGCTTTTGTTTTGTCTTGTACCACCCCTAGGTCTTGAATTTAGGATCTGTCCCTCTTGCTTGGCTTTTTTTTTTTTT
>NW_012267219.1:9048476-9068156 GCF_000151885.1 Dipodomys ordii | reverse complement strand
CCCCCCAAAGCCAAAGTTGTAAAGTTGCTGTGCTCTTTATCAAAAAACAAAAAACAAAGTGACATTCCTTTACAACCATAATTGTATTTATTCTCTAACTTCTGCCTAAGTCTCAGAATACTCAAGCACACATTAATCCTTCTCATTGCTGAAGTACCTTACTAGTATGCTCAAACATATGCACTTCTTACAACTGTTGCATTTTGTCTAGTCACTGATGAGCTTCTTAAAAATTGAGATTACTGTTATTTTGTGTATATCCCAATTCTGTCTTCCTCACTACAGTATAAGATCTATGAGTATTCTTAATCACTATATCCCTACTATCCAGCATATGTCACAACCCTATAATGCGTGGTAATTTTTAGTTCAATTTCAGACAGTCATAGCTAAGATTTGTTTCCTGATGCAAAAAAATAATAGTCAGAATGGAATGACAACTTAATTGTAATTTTCATGAGCTAGAAACACAACAGTCCCTTAGAAAATGCCTCACATTGCCCGACACCAATGGCTCTCGTCTGTAATCCTAGCTACTCAGGAAGCTGAGATCTGAGGATCATGGTTCAAAGTCAGCCCAGGCAAGAAACTCTGTGAGACTCTTATCTCCAATAAACTACTAGAAAACTGGAAGTGGTTGGAAGTGGTGCTGTGGCTCAAGTGGTAGAGTGCTAGCCTTGAGCTGAAGAGCTGAGGGACAGTGCCCAGGCCCAGAGTTCAAGCCCCACAACTGACCAAAAAAATAAAAAAGAAAGAAAGAAAAATAAAAGACAATGCCTCACTTTTACATGAGTTTTACCTCCAGGGAGTTTGTCATCTTTTCATAGTGAAAAGCCAAGAAAGATTCTCTGCCTTTTCTGGTAAGGGTTAGGGAAATGTCACCTCTAGGAAATATTATGAGTATACTCTGTGTACAGGCCAGCTCTCCAAAGAAGAAAGCTTTATCTGAATTTTATAGTAGATTTTCTCTACTATCCAACAGAGGAGGAAAAAGGCTCCTAAAGGATACAGTATAGTAATAGGCCTACCAAAAGACACCAAAAGATTTTAATTGTAAGAATAGAGAATTTTTTCCCTTCCTCATTCTTTGCCACACAATCACACCATGGTTGGCCTCTAATATAACAGTGGGTTACAACTGGAAGAGTTTTAGGATGCAGACACTATTCCCAAGGAGAGGTTCTTAGTAAAGCCCAAAGACTTAAGGGGAAAGGGAAGAAGGGACACTAGTAGAATTTGAAGAAACAATGTGTTATCCAAAGCAAACATTAATTAGTTCAACTCTCAGCCAAGTTAACATAAACCCCACTAAAATCCTTTTATCGCAGTTATTATCCAATGCATTATCTCTAACTTTCAACAAAAAATTAGTAGGCATGATAAAATGCAAAAATAGGTTCTAAAAAAGAGAAACCAAATGTTAGAACAAAACTCAGGGATAGTAAAGAATCTAGAATTATTGAACAATTTAACTAGGATTGTATGTTTAGGGCTCTAATAAAAAATACAACATGCAAGAACAGATGTAAGAGAAAAATCTATGAACTGAAAAGTCAGCATAAATATACTTACATATGTTCATCTATAGAACTCTTACCCAAGGCCATTTGATACAATTTCATGAATCTCTGCCAAATAAACTATTGGTACTTATGATATTTAGTTTATATCCACATTATAGCATTTCTTTCATTTTCCATTGCAAACACATGTGAGTACATTTAGTCATTAAAAGCCTTTGTCTTCTATACATATTTTCAATGTCCATATATTCATTGTCATCTTATATTTTGCTCTTTAAAGACAAAATATGTAGAGAGCCTCTAATGGAAAATAAAGGAGGACCATTTCTTTCATCTTCTACTTGTTTTATCATTATAGTATGAAAAGCCAGTATGTAGAAGGCATCAATTTGAAAACAGTATTTGGCAGAATCTACAAAACTGTATTTTACAATGGTGTCAACTAAACTCTGGGGAGTTCTGTTATTCAGAAGCCTCCCTGGCTCATTCAAGCATTACGAGGGTGAGCCTTACAGATTTCTCATCCTGACAGAGGAGTAAGGATGTTGCCATGACAGCTGTTGGGAGATGTGGAGATGCTTTTATGAGCATCCATGATGAAAAGGAAAAAAGCAGCTTCTTTACCGTCATTGATAGTGCATAGAATAGGACATATGGATTCTCAAAATTCAACATGAAAGTTTGTTGGCTTCATTTTCTACATAATGCTTTATATATTCCTATGACTTGAATGTAATTTGCCTCCTCTCTCCCAAAAGGGCATTGAAGGGATTGAAGGCTTTGTCTGTGTGGTAACACTATCAGGAGATGCTACGTAGAACCCTTGGGAGGTGGGGCTTAGTAGAAATCTTTAGGTTATTGAGAATGTGAAGTATTTTTTTCCACAAAAAAAAAATCCATGAGGAGTTCCCTTTTTTGTCAGTACTTGGGTTTGAACTCAGAGCCTCATGGTCCCTAGGAAAGTATTCTTCACATTGAGCCAGTTTGCCTGTCTTCCTTGGTAACTTTTCAGAGAGAAAGCATTGTTATAAAAGAAGCAAACTTGGCCCAGGTCTACTCTCTTTTTGTCTACTGGTTCAAGATACAGTCGCGTTCATGTTCCTACATAGTTACCCACCATGATGTGCTGCCATCTGCTCCAGTCACCCGAGGCCAAACCAATGAGGCTAGCTGTTCCTTGACTTTGAATCTTCCAAACTGTAAGCTTAATAAATCACCTTTTTATTTTCAAGTAGACTTTGTCAGGTATTCCATGTGTTGAGCTGAGTTGTACATATACACACAACTACTTGTATAGAGTTTGTTTTCAGTAGTCTGAGCAACATATAAGAAAATTTAAACCTCAACTGAAACTACCTATAGATAACTCCTCTTTTATCTTGGGAGTGTAGAATGAAGTTCTGCCATACCGAGCATTTTTAAATAATAGAATTGATTATTTCAAAGGAAAAGATTTTTCAAATAAGAGGAATCTTTTGTTAAAAGGCCATTGCATCTCATAACCATATCAGATTTTAAGGAATAATTGAGGAGCTCAGAAGTACTTACTGCTGTTTCCCTAGAGGGAAAAATGCATTGCATTTAGAATTTTGTTTGATTAAAAGATACGATGTCTTTAATTTGCATCAAAATAATTTAGTTGTAGAAAATATGTGATAGGCAATCCAAGATTAGCCACGAGTCACTTGTAGAATATTGATATAGACTGAGCTGTGCTCTCTTAAAATTTATGTATGAAAACTCTAATCACCAATGTAATTATCACCAATGAGTCTGTATTTTGATATAGAACCTTTGAAGAGGTGATGAAGTTCAAATGAAGTTAGATTGGTTCCTAAAATCCAACTAGACTTGTATTCTTATAGAAAAAGGTTATTTGAGCACAGAAGTAGCCCCCAAGGTTGGGCATGTACAGAATAAAGTCCAGGGGTTTATAAAAATAAAGGACAGGGAGGAGATGACCATTAGCCAACCAAGTGTCACCATACTTGCTTGCATCTTGATTGTAGACATCTATCCTCCAGAACTGTGAGAAAACACATCTCTGCTGTTTGGGACATCATGTTTGTGGTATTTTATTATGAGAGCCAAACCCTAGAAATACATATAACCCACTACATAATGAGAGTATGGGATTTTTAATCTGTAGGCACTTAAAATTTAGAGAGGAATAGATGAATAATTATGCAGTGATAGGATAGTGTAGTAAATGCTATCCTGGGGAAGTTTAAGTTGGTTTAGAAGCCCAGTGTTGAGTAACAAAACCGGACCTGGAGAGGCTCTAGGAAAAGTTGGTGGAAGTGAGTAGGAGGTACATCAAATAGAAGGTACATCAAGTTCTAACACATGCTTATGGGATCCCAGCATGTTTGAGAAATCATACATAGTATGGAATATGTAAATGAGGTAGCATTAAGATTCTACATCAAAGTAAAGGTTTCATCATCTAATACACACACGTCATATATGTAACATATATGTAGACACATGTCTCATATCTATCTTTGTTGAATTATATTCCATCTTTTCTCACTAGTATATAAGCTCTCGGATGCTTTTTTTTGTTCCTTTTGATTACTGCTGTGTTTTTCTGCTAACTGGCTCAAAGATGATCCTCATCAATAACAACAAAATTGCTAGATAAATAAATGGATAAATTGTGATTTGTTCTTTAGGAAAAAGATTTTTCCAACACTGGAAACTGGTTGAAGGTGGCCTCAAGCAGAGATAACAGGAGGCTGTTGCTGTAATGTTGCAAAGTTGGTGGTAGAATCATGAATGGAAATCTGACTTGGTATAGACTTTAGGAACGACAGTAGATTTGGGAAGTGGATAGGAGCTACTGAGTTCAGTGCAAGTCATGTTTACTTTTAGATAAAGCAGAATGATATCCAAGTCAAGATGTCTACATGACAGTGACATCGAGGAGACCATCTGGATTGAATTTAGAGTTTAGAAATTTTCAAATTACAGAACTGAAGACACAAAAAATGGTGGAGTTCCTCGAGAAGAGTATGTAGACACGGAAAATAAGAACAAGGAGTATTGAGATTGGAGTGGAAACAGGAAAACGAAGAAGCAGTCAGAAGTTTAGTGCACTTCCCGAAAGTTCTGTGAATTCCTTATTGTTATGTTTGTCATTACTTTATAGACTCTTAAGAAGAATGCATGCCTCTGAAGCTCTGAACTTGGTAAGTTGTTTAACCTCTCTACATCTTATTTTTCTTTATCTTTAAAATAGGTTTCATAATACCTACCTTTTTACAGGTTTCTTGAAAAGTCTAGATGAAATGGATGTGAAGCTTTTAACATAATATGCACTCAATAATTGTTAGCTCTTGGGGGGGGAGAATTGGGTGGGGGGCAAGGGGAGGCTGGGAAGGGATGTGAAGGATAAACAAAGGAGGAGGCTGCAATGCTTGATAAGAAATGTACTCATTATCTTGCCCATGTAATTGTAACCCCTCTGTACAGTATGTTCACAAAAAATAAAAATAAAATTAAAAAAATAATTGTTAGCTCTTATATCATATTTAATTATTAAGCTAATATTACTGTGTTCCTAGTTTAGAACATTAGTGTTCATTCATGGCTTCTATGAGCAACTATGGATTTGTCTAGAATGTACCTTTATGCTATGTTTGTGAGCACATATGTGATAGGTAATTTGTAAAACACACAGTAAATTCTCATGAGTATTAAGTTACTAATATACCTACTAGTTACTGATTATAAATTGCCAACAAAATGAAATGAAAGTTAAAGCATCATTTAATACATATCATAGAATAAAATTAAGTGTATTATTGACTTTTATTCATTGTCTGTTAATCAGGATCTTACTTTTTTCTTCCTTTTGTTTTCAGGTGGATGTCTATGTCAATACCTCAAATATCTGAAAGTCCTGGTTGCTTACACATTTATTAGCTTCCTAAAACGTGTGCTTGCAGTTTTTTTTTTTTAATCTCTGGTTTTCTTAATTGACGACTTAATGACATGGCTTCCTAAATGGTATCCAGTTCTTGTTGCTTCCTGCCTGCTTTCTGCAAAGAGGCTGCTTTCCTACTCTAATACCATTCTTTGGTCTAAATGGTTGTGTTTAGCTCTAAGACAGGCATGCTACAAAGGTCTAATGGTTGAGTGCTCTGCAAAATACTCTCTTATGACCATCTTTTCCTAGTCAGAAAAGTCCTCTCCACTTGACCCACTTTTCCTGTCTAAATTCCATTCCCTTTGAAGTCCAATGTGGAAGTTCCTTTGCATAAAACTATTTATAATATTACAATAATCCTGTTGGCAGGTTCTGTACATTTCAATACTTGCCTCTCCTAAAGATTTTCTTTCATTACTGAAGGAAATAGGCTGTTTTTTTTCTATGTTTAAAAGTGTTAGCTTGAACTTTGTTTGCAATGCACTGCCACGATCATGCAAAGGAGAGACGTTTTAGTATCTCAAAGAGAGGAAGATACATCTAATTGCAAATGTATAAACAGTACAAATATATGTATGTATGTATATATACATACACATGCATATACATGCACATGCATATATGGTAATATGAATGCAATACATAGCACCTCTCTTAAGTCTAGCTGGCCTCATGGTTGGCTCTCAGGTTGGACTGAACTATTTATGGGTGACTTTTCTGACCCCAAAAACTATTCTTTTAACTTTCAGGCTACTTTAACAAAAAATTTTATAGGATGATCTTGCATAAAAATCACCTTTTGAAATGTAGTTGAAATTGAAAAACAATTGAACACTAAAATACACTGAAATACAAACATTCTTAAAAATACTACTGCATTCACTTTTTTGGATTTAAAATATTATTATTTAAATTATCTTTATGTAGTTGTTCAAAGGTGGTACCATATAACAAAGCAGTTTATAAATACAGTGCATCTTGATCAGTGTCACTTTTTTAGTATTTCTTTATCACTACTTATTAATAAATTACAGTTGTTTTGGATGTCAGTCAGCAGTGGTGATGTTTTAGCATTTTGTAGTAGATAGAGTAAAGCATGGTGTTTGTTTAGCATTTAGTGAGGGATACAAATACTAGACAAACCTAAGTGTTTAAACAATATCCAATGAACATATGAGTTCTTAAAACACAGATTTGCTGGGTGTTATGTCTCATGTTTGTGATTCTTGCTTCTTTGGACTCAGAAATCAAGAAGATTGTGATTTTAGGCCAGCCTAGAGAAATGGCTAGTGAGACCCCTTTTTTCAACCAATAGCTGAGCCTGATGGAGGTATGTTTTTGGTTATAGCTGCAGGAATCATAAATAGAAAGATTGAAGTCCATCTTATTTATAAAATAAGTATAGCAGAAAGTGCTAGCAGTATAGCTCAAGTAGTAAAGTGTTGGAGTACCTGCCTAACAGCTGCAAGGCTCTGAATATTGGGGCAAAAAAAGGAATTTAAGATGTTTTGATAAGCGTAGAGGAACTGATTTTTAAAAAACTCTTCTGACCCATATGAGCACATGAACTTCTTTAGTTGTCATTCCTATGAGAAGATGTTACTGGTCAAACCGGTTTTACAGTTCTCCCTTAAACTTAACATTCTCTCTCATAACATTGTTTGGAATTTTGCCTACAACATTCCAAATAACAATCTGTAAATGATCAGTTGGAGTGCTTCATATTTGTAAGTCTGGCTTGTTTTGTTTGTTTGTTTCATTTAATCATTGATCCCACCTAAATTCCCTAGTCTTTCTCCCCAAATCACTAGTCAGCATGGTCTCCATTGAGGTAAGTCTTTGGGAAATAGGAAAATTTAGGGAAGGTGTCTGATATTGGGGATAATGAGATGATAAAGAATCCCATATCTGTTTCTGTAAAATAGGAGCCTATTTTGTGGCCTGATGAAAACTAACAGAAATTGATCAGTATTTGTAGGGTAAGTTAAAGAAATTATTAATTGTATTCTGGGAGATGGGAAGGGATGGGAAGGGGAAACAAAGGAGGAGGCAACAATGCTTGATAAGAAATGTACTCATTACCTTGTCCATGTAATTGTAACCCCTCTGTATGGTATTTTCACAATAAAAAATAGTTTTTACAGTACAGTGCATATTCATTGGGGGCACTTTGCACAAATTCTGTTTCCTCAGTATTGGTGATACCAGATCTTCCAGGTGTTCTATCTGGTTCCTCAGCTTCTGCTCATGATGGACTGTTCTCATTTAGGCTTTCTACAGGCTCACATTATATTATATTCTATCCTAGTTTCTCAGAGTTGGCACTATTGACACTTTGATCTAAGTAATCTTAGTTGTGGAGACCAGACTGTGCATAGAATAGACTCCTTATAAGCATCCCTGACCTCTTTTTACTAGATGTCTCGGTTGTGACAAACAAAAATGTCTTTAGACATTGTCAGATATCCCCCAAGGAGCTAAATATGTCTTACCCCAGTTATACTCATTGCCTACATGATCCTGTCCAATTTGAAGGCTCAACTATGAGCTGCACAAGTCAAGCTCATTATATTGCCTACAGTCAGACTTTCTTTCTGAAATCCAGTTACATATCTTCTTTGATATTTCAAAGAGATTGTAAAACCAAGAATCAAATGCTGGGTGTATGCTATCTTGTGATGATAGGAAATTATCATCTTCCCATCCCCTCATTCTTTGCTTATTATTTGCTAAGTGTTTTTTTCCAACCACAACACAAGTTCATTTCCTTCTTTCCAAATTTATAACTCTTCCCAGTGCAGTTCAGGTTGTCATCATTTCCTGGACAACCAAGGAGGCTAAACACTAGACTTGAGGAACGTTTGCTTCCTTTCAGTATATTCTCTGTATTACTCACTCTTATGAAGCCATGAATGTGAAAAGTTAATTATGTGCACCTCCACCTGCCTTCTGGCTGAAATTTGGTTAAAGACTAGATGGTCTGTGTGATATGGCTCTGAATGTTGTCTCTCCATTTCCTGAATATACTGTAAGAATATCTTCTTACCTCCATGTTTCTACACATTAATATAGTTCCCAGTCGACTCCTCCTCAACCCCACCACCCTATTTCCTGCTATTAAGGAGATATGCTTTTTCCTTTTCTGATTTGAAATTTACCAGTGCTATTACAATAAAGATGTTATTCTTCTCTCCCCCCTCCCCCTTTCTCTCTCACCTTCCCTTCCCTTCCCTTCCTTCCTTCCTTCCTTCTTTCCTTCCTTCCTTCCTTCCCTTCCTCCCTCCCTCTCTTTCTTTCTTTCTTTCCCCTTCCTCCCTCACTCCCTCCTGCCCTCCCTCACTCCCTTCCTGCTTTCCTTCCTTCTTTCTTGTCTTTCTCGTTTTTTCTCTTTTCCTTCCTTCTTTTGTTCGTTTGTTCATTCCTTCCTTCTTCCTCCCTCCCTTTCTTTCTTTCTTTCTCTCTCTCTTTCCTTCCTTCCTTCCTTCCTCCCTCCCTCCCTCCCTCTCTCCTTCCTTCCTTCCTTCCTTTCTTCTCTTTTATTTCTCTCTCCTTTTCTTTCTTTCTCTCTTTTTTCTCTCTCTTTCTTCCTTCCTTTCTTCTCTATTTCTCTCTCATTTTCTTTCTTTCTCTCTTTTCTCTCTTTCTCTTTCTTTCTTTCTTTCTTTCTTTCTTTCTTTCTTTCTTTCTTTCTTTCTTTCTTTCTTTCTTTCTTTCTTCCTTTCTTTCTTTCTTTCTGCGTATCCCCTGCAATTAGGACATTAAACATGACAGCATGAATATCTATATAAATCCTTTTGTTTAAATGAGAATATGTTTGTAAATATATGAACCTAGCATGAGAAATAAAAAAGTGGAGATTGCATTATCAACACCAACACACCCATACATTTGAAATTTTTATTTAAATATATTTCCTATTTATTCATTTTTATTGTGTTTCATCCTTTTTTCTACAGAATGTATCAGGATGCTTAAAAAAAATGGCCTGGGTAAAAAAAATGTACTATGTCATAAAGATTCAAAGGAGATAATTTGTGGCTACTGAACCAGAAATGTGTATGAGTCATAAATTAAACCTGACAAACCTGTCATAAACTATAACTTTTAATAGAAGCATAATCTCTGCTCTCATGACTATGTCACAATTGATAAGACATCAGCAACTCTTTTTTAGATTGGCTCACATAATACAAAAATGTGAAAGTAAACACATTTTTTAGTTCAGGAATAAAATTGTAAAGTGTAAATGTAGCTGAGGAAAGAAAGTCCATATATTAGTTTAAAGTATAGAATATGGGGCATAGAATGAATTGTTTAAAAAGAAATGGCCATACACTAATTAGGAGACACAGGACAAACTAGAGAATGATAGTTAAATACATTATAGGCTATGAGTTAATTTCTTTACTATACAAGTTATCTTACATATCAATTTAAAAAGTCTACCAATAGCACAGTAATCTAAATACATTATAGGCTATGAGTTAATTTCTTTACTATACAAGTTATCTTACATATCAATTTAAAAAGTCTACCAGTAGCACAGTAATCAAGTAGATTTAGCTAGTACACACTTAAAACAGTATTTATCCTAGCTAGGAATCAGTAACAACTACAAAGTTTGACCTATTATTTAGGAAATTACTTTAAAATTGTGATAATGAGACAGGTACAGCGATTCAAGCCTGTAATCCTCGCTACTTTGGAGGAAGAGATCCAAGGGATCATGATTCAAATTCATCCTGGCCAAAAAAAGATATTAAGACTATTTCAACCAATGGCAGGGCTCAGTGGCGTAGATACATTATTACTAGTGACTGTGGAAAGCACAGAGGCATGGCCAAGTGTTGGAGCATCTAGTTAACAAGTTTGAGGCCCCAGTACCGCCCACACCCCTAAAGTTTGCAGTAGCAGTAGGCACCTGGAGATCTAAAGTTTGAAGGGCAGATGGTGCTGATTCTTTGTGAGTGGGGGGCTCTGCAATCTTCTTTGTGAAATGCATCAAAAGATATGTCAATATCCCATTCTGGACTTTATCCAAAGAAAATAATTACATGCACATAAAATGATTTATATAGCAGATATTTTGCCCCAGCATTGCTTATAATATGAAAACATATAAAGATTGAGGTAAATACCTGTTAGTAGGAGGTATTTCCATTAACTCCTACAGTGGATATACACAGTAGATTTTACACTTCTACAAATTATAATTTAAACTACTACTTGTATGGAGAGAAAACACATTTATGATGAATTGTCAGGCTAAAAACTTAGGGCATACCTAGAACCCAGATCTTACTTTGGCTTTTGCGTTTAAAGCCTGCCATATCTATCATTTTACTGAGCAGCACTTAAAATTTTCTTGATGTTTCAGGATAACCATTGTTATCATTGTGATTCATGCTGAAAACAAAACAAAAACACCTCTCTATTCTTTCATTTCCTTGTGTTCATGTGTGAATAAAGACATGACCAACCTTTTAGAGAACTGATGTGAGGACCAAATGCCATAATCTTCTGAAGTATCCTCTGGGCCTCCTGTTGGAGAAAGTGCTGAATGATTTGATAGTTCTGTAGCTGCCAGTATGATCCTCTTCCTCTGGCCTCCCCCAGACTGCCAGATACTTCTGTCAGCCTCACCATTCTTTCTGTTATAGTCTTGCTTTTCATTCTCCCATGGATTCTATCTGTCCTGTTTATACCT
Source organism: Dipodomys ordii (assembly GCF_000151885.1). NCBI lineage: Eukaryota > Metazoa > Chordata > Mammalia > Rodentia > Heteromyidae > Dipodomys > Dipodomys ordii. Next base: position 9,056,995 of record NW_012267219.1, on the reverse strand, counting down.
GTGACTTCCTACCCAACAAATCTAGCTACTCAACTGACCGTGACAAAATGTGCCATTGGATACATGATTATTTGAACTTTTCTTTTAGATCCAAAGTTATGAAAATCAACAACAAAATGGCATTCTTCATTTGTTGCTAATGAGTGATTTCTTTGGACACATAGTATAATTTTCATGCTTTGAAATTCAACTCTAACATAACATTTCTCTGTCAAATTTGTGTTGCAGCTATGCTGAACCAACTTTGGCATTTAAATTTCTATGTCACATAGTCAAGCTATACAGAATGTTTATAAAAGATCCCATGTAACTCTAATCATAAACTTGAATAACTTTGCAAGTAGGCACAATAAAAATGAACTGAAAATAGTGTGTGTCTACTCATCAGAATCATGTTCCTTTTCAGTACTCTAGGGCTTGGATCATGTATGCAATTTACAAAATCATTCATCCAATAGCAAATAGAGAGTATTTTAATAAGATGCCAAATCAGATTGAATTGTGGTCATGAAAGATGTTGAATACATTGAGTTATAGAGATTTGAACTCTTGAGCTGCAGCATAATACTTTGTATTAAAAAGGAAAGCAAATGTTTAACTGCCACTCATATTTTGTTTTTAAGTCCTTATTTACCATGCTAGGGCAGATGGTATGCTCAATCATGGAAAAATACGAACAAATTCTTCTATTGTTCTTTGTCCCTTCTTTATGAAGGAGATTGTTGTTCACCTTTTTAATAATAGTCTGTAAATAATATTTAATTTCTATTAGTGGTCTGGAGTTTTTGAACTTGGGATACTCTGGACACTTACTGTTATTTTAGTAACATAACCTTTGTCTTGATCAGAGAGCTGTCTGATACACTCAATGTTTCAATCCTTTTCTTGTTTAACCTGTCAACAGCATTCCACCTGATAGCCACTCCTTTCTTGAAACCATCTCTAATCTGGGTTTGTTACATGGTTTTACTTCAGATTTTGGCAGATCCTTCTCGGAAGTTTTATGCAGTCATCCCATCCGGCAGCACCTCAATGTTCATAAGTCCCTGTGCTTCCGTTCTCCTTACCTCTTCCTTCTTTTCTTTCTCCTCCTGACTCTTCTCTCCACTGTATTCTTCTCTTCTCAATTTATAGTCTTGTCTATTCAATACTATGTTTTTATCATCAGTTTTTTTCTGAAATATGCTATTAATTCCAACAATAAGAATCTTCAGCTCAAATCTCTTTTCTAAACCCCAGACCTGCAATAATCTCATCTTTGCTTCTGGGGTACTTCTATCATTGCATTAAAACCCTCCTTCACATGACCATTGTCCATCTAGGTCTAATATTGAGCCCTGGGAGATAACTGATAGTATCTTTTTTTTTTGTCAGTTGTGAGGCTTGAACTCTGGGCCTGGGCACTGTCCCTGAGCTCTTCAGCTCAAGGTGAGTGCTCTACCAATTGATCCACAGCGCCACTTCCAGTTTTTTGGTGATTAATTGGAGATAAGAGTCCCGTGGACTTTCTTCCCCATGTTGGCTTTGCACCTCGATCCTCAGATCTCAACTTCCTGAGTAGCTAGGATTACAGGCATGAACCACTGGTGCCTGGCAGTAGTACCTCTTTTACTCATTACTCTTCCACATCTGTTTATTAAAACAACAACAACAAAAAAAAAAACCACCAAAAATAACCAAAAGCAGAATTGTGGCTCAAGTGGTAGAGAGCTAGCTAGTGAAGTAAACAGCCACCTGTTTATTTCACTTTCCTAGGAACTGTCAAATCTGTCTGCTTCTGTACCTGTCCAGACACTCTTGGCTAAAGGTCAGTAGGATCTTTCAAACAGACCACAAGAAGGATTGGTGTTACACACAACAGCAATTTCCAGTGTATTTCTGTTCTTTACTTAATCATGTCCACAGTGCAGACAGACTAATTTCAGATCAACAACAAAAGAGGACTGGTTTTATCCTGTTCCTCTTGTTGAAATGAAAGGCTTTATCAAGTCCATAAATTCCTTCTTGGTTCCCACAAATTCCTTCATGTCTCCCACTGATCTCTCCAGCCTTAGTGATTCCAAAATGATTCTCCATAGTCCTGTAACAGCCACATTGTTAGTCTTTCAGATTCTTGGGAACTTGTCTTGCTTCCTCCTTCCCTAGAGTTTTTACACTTCCTATTTCCTCTGCCTGAGCTGTTCTCATACCTCCAACACTCACTTCTCTTAGTGCACTACTTCCTATTCTTAAGGTTTCAGTTTAAACGTTAATTCCTCAAGGAAGTTAATACTACTTAAATATTAACTACTTAAGTGATAACTACTTAAGTGATACTACTTAAGTAATAACTACTTAAGTGTAGTTAATAATAAAAGATAGAAGGGTGAATATAATCACAGTACAATATATGCATGTATAGAAGTGTAGTGAAGCTCCTTACTGTGAACTATTTAATATATACCATCATAAAAATAAAAGTTAATAAATGTTACTATATCATTTTAAATTTAAATAGGCAGCTCTCCTCTGTGGGCTTTATATCCATCAATTTAAATATATGGATTGAAAATACTTAAAGTTTTTATTGCTGGGCTGGGAAGGTGGCTCAGTGGTAGAGCGCTTGCCTTGCATGCTCGAGGCCCTGGGTTCGATTCCTCAGCACCACATAAGCAAAAGAAAAAAAAAAGCCAGAAGTGGCACTGTGGCTCAAGTGGTAGAGCGCTAGACTTGAGCTGAAGAGCTGAGGGACAGTGCCCAGGCCCAGAGTTCAGGCCCCACGACCGGACCAAAAAAAAAAAAAGTTTTTATTGCTGAATATGAATAAACTTTTTTCTTGTCATTCCCTAAACAATATAATATAACAAGTACTTAAAGGCAAATATTTATATAATATTTATTAGGCATTATGCATAATACAGAGATGTTTTAAAGTATTTTGGGAAATGTGCAAAAGTTATCAGCAAATACTATGCCATTTTGTATAAGGGTTTTGTGCATTTATGTGGTTTGGTATTTGCCAGGTACCCTGAAAATTAAACCTCCCCTCACTGAAATAAAGAAACAACTGGAATGTTATTACAGCTTGAGAATCCCTAATCTGCAAAATTGAAATCCTAACTACTATTCTAACACGTTTTGCTTCATCCACAAAATTATTTAAAATATAGTTTAAAGTGGGGCTGTGGCTCAAGTAGTAGAGTGCCAGCCTTGAGCGGAAAAGCTAAGGGACAGTTTCTAGGCCCCAATTTAAAACTCCAGTACTAGCATACACAAAAAAATTGTTTAAAATTACCTTTCAATTATACATTTAAGGTTATTTGAAACATAAATGAGTTTAATACTAATACTTGTATGTTATCAACATAACTCAGGTATATGAAAATATTACTAAATTGAAAATATTGAAATTTAATCCACTTCTGGTTGCAAGTATTTTGAGTAAGACATACTCAACTTTTAATATCATTGAGGGTTCTTTATTTTCTTCTTTTTGAGGTGTCAGTCTTGGGGCATGAACTCAGGGCTTGGGTTCTGTCTCTTGAGTGTTTTTGCTCAAGGCTAGCTCTCTACCACTTGAGCTACAACTCTACTTCCAGCTATTTTGTTTTTTTGGAGATAAGAGTCTCAAAGACTTAATTGCCCAGTATAGCTTTGAACTGTGATCCTCAGATCTCAGCCTCCTGAGTAGCTAGGATTACAGGCATGAGCCATTAGTGCCTGGTTTCCTTCCCTCCCTCCCTCCCTCCCTCCCTCCCTTCCTTCTTTCCTTCCTTCCTTCGCCAGTTTTGAGTTTTGAACTCAGGGCTTTACACTTCCATATGCAGATACTCTACCACTTGAGCCATACTTGTAGCTCTTTTTGCCATGGTGTCTTATACATATTATTGATTAGGTTGGTAAATTTGAAGAATCATGCAGAAACATCTTGTCTCAAAAGAAATCTCACTGTTAAGGCGATGCTGAACAGTGGCTAAAATTGCGGTTACATGTTTTATGCACGATGCCTTGTTGATGGTGGTGTGAAAACAGGCATTTATTGAGAACATCAGTCTTTTCTATGCCAGAAGTCACCCATCTGTCACCTGCTCAGAAGAGTACAAAAATTATTGACACATCTAAAAGCTAAGCTTGAAGCTGTGTGTACCATATCAACCGTTTTCATCTTCAGAGTTCTCGCTCTGCATATTCTCTCCCACCAGCATTCAGGAGCAATCAGCAACAATCACAGTGATTAAGGGGAAATGTTGAGGATGGAAAATGAGCATCCTCTTCTAAACAGCTTCACATTCATGATGTAAGCCCTGAGCATATCCTTATGGATATTCTGCAATGACATGAGCCTGGGAGGGGTAATTAATATACAGATCACAACAGCTAATGCTCAGTAGATCTCACTTAAATACAAGTAGAATCTGTGGGAGCAGCATTATTCATCACCATCTGGAGGCTGAAGGGGAAAGGTGAGAGTATTTGTACCTATACTTTAACTGTGTTAGTAACAGCACTGAGATATGCTTCCTGCTCTTCTCAGGTGGAGGGGATGAGAATTTCCTTTTAAGTATCAGTTTTAAAAGGGACATATGATACTGAAGTGCAGATTTCTAAGCATACTTCAACAGAAACCCTGGAGATAGGGCCCTCCAGCTAAGTCAGAAGGTAGCTTATGTTTGAGGGTAACTATAATAAGCTATACAAAGGATTATATACTCCTTGTCTATTATTTTGGGAAATCATGGTAATATATTTAGGCTAATTTCTATTTAGAATTAATGTCCATTATTTTAAAAACTGTACACCTAGTAGGAAAATGTCATATTTAGACCCCACAGCTTCTACCTGAGAATTTCCCATAATTTTTTTTTTTTTAGTCTGTCATCTCAGGTTCTCTACTGGGTCTACATTATACAAAGCTTGATCTGGAATTGACTTTATAAGACAGGTCCTGAGAATACCATATTACTCTAACTGAAAGAGCAAGATTATTTAGACTTTCTTTGGACATGGTAGGGAGTTGAAGGAGAGAAAAGAATGAGCAAAGAGAGAGATACAAGTTGAATGATCCAGTGAGAATTCTGGGTAAAGAAAGAGAGATTTCAAGGAAAGATTAAGTTGTTTATGCAGTAAAACACCTCCCATCGGCTCCCCTCCCACTTTGTTTAACTGTGTTGCTGAATAATTGTGAGGCAGGAAGAAGGGCAGGATATATGAGGACAAGACAAGGAAGCTCCACTTTTGGTTCTGTGCTGAGGTTGAGGAAAAACACAGCTGGCAAGCATTGAGCAATGAACCAGAATTCAGCAAGAGTGGAAAATTGCAGAAAGAGCCCACAAGCCTTCAGAGTTGGTTCAAATACTGGGGAATATACTGAATTTTCCCAAAAGATGCAGATAACAGTTGGACTCTGTTTTTTTATTATAACCTACAATATGTTTATAGTGAACTTTGTTTTCTGGTAAAAGGGAATGGCAGTTCCATATTAAAACTTGGGATCTTGACTTTTAAACTTGTGTTTAAAAAAGGGTTTGGAATGGCTTAGAAACTTCCTGTCTGATTCCTTGGGCCCTAGGACCCCTGGGTCACTTCTTCCCCTGACCTCCATTCCTCCCCTTCTCTTCAGGTCATCTGGCCACTGTCCTTTCTTATACTTCCCAGAGATCTTTAATTGCCTTTCTGCTCTCAGACTGCTTGCTTCTTATTCCTCTCATGACTTGGGGTGACTACACCAGCACTCAGTTCATCAAAGTAGCTGTTAAAGATGGCAAGTGCTCTAACTGAAACCACTCACTACTCTATCAACTTGAAGTTCAAGCTGTATGTCATATTTACCTAAAAGGACATAGCCTTTTAAACCCAAAAGACAGATTTTTATAGTTGTCACATGGTCAGGCTATCAATCAGGTTCTAACTGTATGTAGGAGAAAACCAAGTTACTCACAATTCACTGAATTGAGAGCAGGGAGGACCTTCAGGGAGCCCTGTGTTAACAGATCAAAAGCTTGACAGTAGATGGGTTTTACTGCTTAAAATGAGTGCCCTTTTGCTCACTGAGAGGCATAGGGACCCTGTCAATGGCCTTTCTGTCAGCAGATTCCCCCCCCCCAAGAAGTTTTACCTGGCAGTATTAATCCATTATATTAACCCTGCAAAATCTGGCAATTGCAACTCCTGGACATCTCAGGATACCAGAGAGAGATGGAAGATAATAAACTTAAAAAATGATTGTTAACCTAGGTAAAAATGACTTCAGAAAATAATTTATAAGACTATTAGATAGAACTCTGCTGCCTTCTTCTAAACGGATACAAAGTAAACTGTAAAATTAAGAATGTGTTGAACCAAATACGTTGGATCAAATTCTCTTTTAGTAGATTTTTATTTACACTGCCTTTTTAAAAGATCATTGGAGAACCAGTATCAAACAACAAACATTAAAGGCTTTCCACATGTTCTGTGCTTCAAAGATTTTTTTTTAAAGAACAGCTTATTGTACCTACAAATGAAATTTTACAAACAAAATGATCTATAGATGTGTTTACTGTAATGCTGTGTCCCTTATAAGAATTTTATCAGAGGCATACTTGTTGCCTTTCTTTCCTTTTGATTTTTTTTAACTGAAAAGAATTAACTATCTTACTGATTCTTTTGTGGGTATTGCCTGCCCAGTCTTAGTATAGGATATAGCATGTTGTCTTTGATATGTTCAGCAAATGTTTGTTGTGCAATTGGATTAACACTGTTTTTGAATACAAAAGTTGAAGAGATTTGATAACTTTATTGACCCTCACAGATGTGGGTAATAAATAATACTCCTCTGAATAGTGCTAGGCATTTCAAAACAAGGAATAATTCATGAGAATGTTGTTGGCTGCTGCTTAGTTGTATGTCCTTTTCCTTTTAAGCATATTTATAACATTGTTTTGGTTACCTTAGGGGTTGTATGAAATAAATATCAAAAGATGAGAAGGGAGCTGCAAGTGTAGCTTTGACAGGAGAGCACTTGCCTAGTTTACATGAGGCACTGGGTTACATCCCCAGCCTTTGGTATGTGGGTGAGACGGAAAGAGGTAATGGGAAGGAAGAACTGAGCAAGGATTTTTAGACATGATACCTCAATTGGCTTCACAGTAGTGCCTCATGGTAAAACCACATGGATTGAAGGAATATATAGTTCTGAAGTATTCGAAGTTTAAAAGGAACCTGCTCTTTTGTGATAGGGGGTTAGATTTATGCTGTTGTAACTCAGGACTGAAGGATAAAAACAGCTGGAGAGAAGATTTAGACTCACTGGAAAGAAGACATTTCAGAAATGGCAACCGTGGCCTCATAAAAGAAGTGAGCTGAGCCGGGTGGTGGTGGCTCATGCCTGTAATTCTAGCTACTCAGGAGGCTGAGATCTGAGGACTGAGGTTAAAAGCCAGCCCAGGCAGGAAAGTCTGTGAGATTATTACCTCCAATAAACCACCAGAAAACTGGAAGTGGCACTGTGGCTCAATTAGTAAAGCACTAGCCTTGAGCTGACCTGCTGAGGGACAGTGCTCAGTCCCAAAGTTGAAGCATCATGATCCCCCCACACACACAAATATCACATGCCTCCCCCACAGTATAACCTGTTTTCTCTGTATTTGATGTCCGTGTAATTTGGGGAGGGGAAGGGAAAAAACAAAATGTTTAAGTAGGGATACAGGTTGACCCATTGTAACAATGAGATGTACAAGACACTATGCTGAAAATGAACTTTACAATTTAGGTGGGGGTGAGGGGTGGAGTGTAGTTGGGGAGGTGGAAGGGAAGGGATGGTAGGGGAAAAACAAAGGAGGAGGCAACAATGCTTGATAAGAAATGTACTCCTTACCTTGCTCATGTAACTGTTACCCCTCTGTACAGTATTTTCACAATGAAAACTTATTAAAAATGTAGATTAAACAAGTGCAAAAAAAGTCGTGAGCTGTTAAATAGGACTAAACAAATACTGGCTGTGAATGTTAATGATAAGATCATAGTGTGTCCTGGGAGATAGAACAAAGAACCTTCTTGGGCTGTTTTAACAGTTTTTACTGTTTTCTCTTTAAAATAACTAAGGGAATATAAATGATATGTAAGGGACATAGAAGATGATACTTATTCATGGGGTACTGCGATATGCCAATACATGTATCCATTGTGTTAAACATGTCCTTAAACATTTATTATTTCTTTATGGCAAGCACCTTCAAAATCCTTCCTTCTAGCTTTTTAAAATGTATAGTGCCTTACTATAATCAGTAATTAATGTCTAGGAGACTATCAGATATTTCTACATAACCATAACTTCGCATGTATGATCAACTTTCCCCATCCCTTTGTAACACTCTAGTCTCTCCTGAAGTTTTGTGTGTGGGGGGGGGTGGTGGTGGCCAGTTCTAGGGCTTGAACTCAGAGCCTTGGTGCTGTCCCTGAGCTTTTGTGCTCAAGGCTAGTGTGCTACCACTTGAACCAAGTTCCATTTCTGCCTTTCTTTCTTTTCTCTTTCCTTCCCTCCCTCCCTCCCTCCCTCCCTC
>NW_012267219.1:9043092-9047096 GCF_000151885.1 Dipodomys ordii | reverse complement strand
ACCCCCCACCCTCCTGCCCGGCCAAAGTTGTAAAATTCGTTTTTCAACATTAGACTTGTACATCTATCTCATTGTTGTAATGGGTCCACCTATATTCCTATTTAAACAGTTTGTTTTTGCCCTTCCTCTCCACAAATTATACCAACATCAAATACAATGAAAGCAGGGGTTATACCATGGGGGAGGGACATACAAAGAAATCATCTTATAAATATGTTAGAAACAACTGAAAGAAAGAAAAAAAAACATTTGAATCCTTATTTTGGGGTTCATTTCACCTAATATCAACTTATCTAACCTTTTCTACTTGGAATTCTTTTATTTTACTTAAGATAATCATCTCCAGGTCTATTTTTGTTGTTGCAAATGACAAAATTTCATTCTTCAAAAAAAATAGTGGCGCCAAATAGTAATCATTTATGTTTCTACCACATTTTATCTACTCATCAATCAATGGGAACATCTAAGTATTTCCACTTCATATTTATTGTGAATAGGATTTCAATGAAGACAGAAGTGAGATGTTTCTTCAATATACTGATTTCATTTCCTTTGGAAATCTAGTAGTGAGATTGCTGAACCATGTGATAATCCTAATTTTAATTTTATTTTGAGGAGCTTCTGTTTTGTTTTCTATTATGGCAGTGTTAATTCACATTCCCACCAAGAGTGGTCAAGGGTTACATAGTATGTACATCCTCACCAGCACTGATTTTCTGTGGCTCCTGTGAGAATAGCCATCCTTACCTGGATAAGGTGATATTACATTGCAGTTCAACACTAAGCTTTTTTTTTTTTTTAATGTTGTTTTCTTTAGGAATGTTTCGATAGAATGTCTACTTATTCAGGTAAAATACACTAATATCCAAAATGGAACATTTTACTTGAGAAAAGGGGATAACGCTATTTGATAAGAAATATACTAATTTCTTTACTTATGTAAATCTAACCCCTCTATATATCACCTTTACAATAAAATAAAAATTTAAAAAGTTCAGATCTCACTTCTTTACACAGAAAATATAAATGAGGTATTTTTTTCTGATAAAAGCACCCGTCTTCTATGGGTATTTATAAGACACTATTCTACTGCAGCAGAGAGTGTTGAATTTAGTGAATGAAGTTTTTGAGCCTTTTCAGCATGTTGATAAAGATGAGATTCTCATCAAAACTATCTATAATTGGCTTTTTTTAACTTTGTAAGAACTGAATCAATAGTCCGTGATGACCCTGCTGATTCTCCTGCTTTCCAAGGACTATTCAGTTAACTTGGATTAATTTTTCTAGAAAATCGTCAAGCATTTGATTTTTAGTAGAAATTCATGAGAATTTTATTTTGAAAGTTTTCTTCGGCTTTAATACGTTCTGTGTGCTTGGCTACTTTTGGAGCCACACTGATACAATTAGAACAGTCTCAAACAACAATGTACTGTGCTGACTCAAGTAATTTTGACATTCTTGGGCCAGGGCCAATTTGGGAAGGGCAGTGGAGCTTGGAGGAAAGAAGGGTCAGATAGTAACACTTAGGGAGAACTACTTTTTTTTTTTTTTGCCAGATCTCTCATTTAATTTTGACAATGCTAAGGCTTCTAATGTGTGGTCACCATTAACTTGGTGATGAAGTTGAAATTCTAAGAAGCTGTTTCTAATGCCTAAATGGCTCTTTCTGGTGTTGTTCTGGTAGCCAGGTGAAAGCTGAGATACATTCTTTTCCCCAAACACATATGCTGTGTATGTGTCACTTTTGCTGTGGTGCTTTTGAAACTATGAGAAAAACCTGAAAGGGTCCATTTTTTTTCACTACTGATGAGTTTTTTCATATTATCCTTTTGAGAAACAGCTATGTCAATAATTCGTTAGTTTTGAAAGAAATCAGGAAATGAATAAAATATTACTCTTTTGTAACCATCTGGCATCTTTAAAACAGTAAAAACAGGTAACATATGAACATGAATAGATTTCTAAAAATAGTACTACAGAATATGAGTTGTTTATTTCTTTTTGTGGTGCTGGGGATTGAATCTAGAATTATCACATGCCAAGAAGTAATCTGCCCTTTGGACAGATGTATCAGTGTTTACCTCCCTTCGAAGGAGCTCACCTGGGCCCTGGTATGGATTTTGTTGGGATGGCATTACATAGGCACCTCTAATGGAAAGTGATCAGCTACGAATCCACATCCTCAGCATATAAAAGTGATATTTTTAAAATTTTTGAATAACATTAACTTACATGAAAGGTGGTGGAATATATTTTCAAATGCTTATTTTTTTATTTCTACAAGTGGCTTTGTGGGAAATATATTTTTTTTTAGTAGACAAAAGTTAAATGTTTATCAAAAGTAGAAGACTACCCCTTTTGAGGCTAGAATAGACATTCTGATGAAGGATTTCTTTAGCCCATTGCAATGGTGGCAAGCAATGCAAAGTGTATATGTTTCACTCAATTTCTTACTTGAGGGCATAATTATACTAAATTACTGTATTTGCTAGGATATGCATAAGAATTTATCTATTTTTAATCTTTTTTATTGTCAAGGTGATGTACAGAGGGGTTTAGGTTACATAAATAAGGTAATGAGTACATTTCTTGTCAACCTTGTTATCCCTTCCCTCAATTTTCTCCTACTTTCCTTCCCCTGACCCCTCCCCAAGTTGTACAGATCATTTCCAACATACTGTCTTGTGAATATCGGATATGTTGCATTGGTTCCACCCTTATCCTTTGTCTCACCATTCTGTTGTTCCCCTTCCCTTCCTTAATTCCAACAAACATATATACAATACTATGGTACCAAAATCAAATTTAGTAACAATAGTGGATATACCATAGGGGGAAGAACATACAAAAGAAACATTTTATCTATTTCATTTATTTTCTACTGGTCTGAATAATTTGAGTGCAGGAATATGTTCATTTTTAGATCCAAATATCTAAGAAACATGAATTCTCTAATAGGTGTTTGTTGATTAACATTATAGTTAGATGTCTTACTCATCCCCAAATAAAACTATTTTTAGTTAAATGAATTCTGGTTGGGTTTGAACTAGCATGGTATAGATGAATATCTACCTCTTCTATAATTGAATCTACCAACCTGAATTACATCTTTGCTCCAATAAGTATTTTACCTTTTCTGTGATGTTAAAACTCAGCTCTCTATTGAAGATACTCCTTCTCTAATGAAATCATGACATCTCTCATTTCTTTAGACTCCAGGGCACTGATATCAAATGCGCAAAATTGTTCTTATATATGTAAGTTGTACTTAAACCAGTGTGGTCTAGGTATAGCCCTTGTATGCCATGTTAAATATTCTGTCTCCACGTTTAAAAAATAAAAAGAAACAGGTGAAATAAATTCAGTTTTATTTATTTTTTAAATAAGTTTTTTTATTGTGAAAATCTGTACAGAGGGGTTATAGTTACATAAGCAAGGTAATGAGTACATTTCTTATCAAGCATTGTTGCCTCCTCCTTTGTTTTTCTCCTACCATCCCTTCCCTTCCCTCCCACTTCCACAACTACACTCTCCCTCCCCCACCCCCGGGCCTGAATTGTAAAGTTTCATGTTCAACAGTGTCTTATACATCTCATTGTTACAATGGGTCAGCTGTATCCCTATTTAAACATTTTGTTTTTTCTCTTCCCTTCCCCAAATTATATCAGCATCAACTACAGTGAAGACAGGGGTTATACTGTGGGGGAGGAACAAAGCAACAAAAAAATCACATGGTACCTTATAAATACATTAGAAACAATAGCAAGAAAAAAAACCACTTGTATCCCTATCTTGGGGTTCATTTCACCTAACATCATCTTATCTGGTCATATATACATAGCTTTTGGCCTTTTCTGCTTGACCCAGACATATACTAGTTATCACAAATAAGGGAAACCATGGGACCTATGTTTCTTTGGGCCTGTCTTACTTCACTTAATATAACTTTTTCTAAGTCTTTCCATTTCCTAACAAATGGAACAATGTCATTCTTTCTGATGGAG
>NW_012267219.1:9035477-9043042 GCF_000151885.1 Dipodomys ordii | reverse complement strand
TACTTGTTTGGTCCACTATGCATCCTTTAGCACTAGGATGAAAGCAGAAGAAATCCTAAATGTGGGCTCTTAGCAGTAAAAAATTAAGGGAAATACACATATTTGTTCAGTTGCTTACTGTTTTTTCTCCATCATCTTCCATGATCCCTGTAGGATTTTTCAAGTTTAAACAAGCACTTACTTGTGTTTTGCAGCATTATTTACCATAGCTAAGATATGGAACCAACCCAAATGCCCCTCAGTAGATGAATGGATCAAATTCAGTCTTATTTAGCCTAACATACCTTTCTGTTTTCATTTTGACTTGTTATTCAAATAAAAATTATTAGCGAGGTATGCTGAAGTCTTTTATTTGTAGTAAATCTTTGAAATTTATTATGCATGTAATACTTTCACAGCATGTCTAAACTTAGATTAGTTACATTTCAGGTATTTAATTACCCTGGTGTCCACTGGCTATTGCATGGGACAGCTGTTTTAAACCATTGTTATGCACTTTTCCACTATTTCTGAGTCTTTCTCTCACATCATTTGTTTCTTGTAATCTTTACTGTGCCCAATAAGATTTTTTCACTCTTCTGAATTAGTATAGCATTACTTACTGTATTGTCTTTCCTCATATCCCTTTCCTTGCAATTATATTAGAAGACTTTAATATCTGTGCTCTCACTCTTTCTCATGTCTTATACCTACTTCAGGTGTTATCATCATCCTTGTTCTCTGATTCTTGGTATTGTCTTTTAAGCTCCATATATCCTTACTCTTGCTGTAGTTCTTAGCTTTCTTTTTTTGGGGGGGGGGGCTGGTCATGGGGCCTGAACTCTGGGCCTGGGCGCTGTCCCTCAGCTCTTCAGCTCAAGGCTAGCGCTCTACCACTTGAGCCACAGCGCCACTTCCGGCTTTTTTCTTTTTGCTTATGTGGTGCTGAGGAATCGGACCCAGGGCCTCAGGCATGCAAGGCAAGCACTCTACCACTGAGCCACCTTCCCAGCCCCTTAGCTTTCTTTTATTATGTCTTCATAATTTTATCCTTTTTTTCACTTGGGAATTTTTTCTTTGTTTACAGTTATTTCAAGAATGAACATATTATTTAACTAAGCTACAGAACCTACCAGATTTCAGGAAAGGCAATCATTGATCCATATGTCAATTCCTATTACTTACCATACACTTTTTTATAGGTGCTAAGGTAAAGCAGTAGACAGACAAATGACCATATATCCTCATGGAGTTTATATTTTACTGGGAAATATGAGAAGCCATTGTCAGATGGAATGGCAATGATAAATGCTGTGGAGTACAATACAGCACAGAAAGAGATGACCAGGTGTCCAGGGTGGAGGTTGAAATTATATATAACATCTCTAGTGTACATCAGTTACAAAGCTTGGAGGAGGCTTTATAGTGTTCCACAAATATATGGGGAAAGTGTATTCTAGGTAGAGTGAACAGGTGAACAACAAAGTTGTCTTCTTATTCTTGTTAATAAAAGAAACAATAGAGAAAAATCATCCAAATGTGAAGATGATCTTTTTTTTTTTTTTTTGCTAGTCTGGGGCTTGAACCCAGGGCCTGGACACTTGTCTCTGAGCTTCTTTAGCTCAAGTCTAGCATGCTACTGCATAAACCACAGTAATGCCACTTCAGGCATTTTCTGTGTGTGTGGTACTGAGGTATTGAACACAGGGCTTCATGCAAGCTAGGCAAGCACTCTATGACTAAACCACATTCCTAGGCCTGATCATTGCTTTCTCTAATGGAAGCAATGCAAAGATGATAAGTGACAAAAGCCAAAGAACTCAACTTCATTATGGGTGATAAAATCGACAGTTAGATGGCTTGCTCCAGATCACCATATCAAATGGTCTAAGTGTAATCCTGGACTCAAGTTCCATGACTCCAGGTCTGCCATGTGAAATTGATAATAAATGTGTGATTCTCATGGTAAAATAGCATACAATTCTGATGGAAATCCCCACCCCCTCTCATTCTCTTAGCACAAATTCCACAGAAAGATCACCCAACCAAACTACCTCACTTTTCAGATGCCAATTGTAAGTTTGGGGGTTCTCAGGATATCTGTACTTCTGACTAGGCACTACAAATTCAGACGTTTCCATGCCGTTGCAAGATTAATAATTCACCAAAATGTTCTATAGAACACAGGAGAGCACTGTGCATATGGTTAAAGTTTTATTATAAAGAGTACAAATTAGAACCAGCAAAATGGGGAGACATACAGGGCCAAATCTAGAAGTATCTTGAACACAGAACTTTCATGTGTTCTCTTAGATTTAAGACACATTTCCCTTTGGTCAGATATATCAGTGTGTTTACCTCCCTTCCAAGGAGCTCACTTGGGCCCTGGTATCTATAGGTTTTGTTGGAATGACATTACATAGGCATGATTAATTTATTCATCAGCTATGAGATTGAACTTAATCATTATTCATTATTTTCCTTAGAAGTTGTAATCTCCCAGCTCACATCTCAGCCCTTTCTAATCACATAGTTGGCCTTTCTAGTGCAGCCAGCTGCCATCCTAAAACTGTGTCAGGGCCTATCATAAATTACTTTAATAGCATAAACAGGTGTGGTCTGAGGACCTACATGAATAAGGAAAATATTTCTACCACTTGTGGGATTCTAAAAGTGTAGGACTTCTATCTGAGGAGTTTGAGATAAAGACCAGACATCCTTTTTTTGTTTATTCAACAGCCAAGTTCAAAAACTGTTTTGCTTATGAATATTATTATAAGACAGCTGGTGCAAAAATAACATTGCAATTAATTGAAGCAAAAAAAATCCTATCAAGAGAATTTTCACAGTCAGAAGCTCGAGATCTTAGAGGGTCAGCTAACTGCTAAGAATATTAAAGAATGCTAAGTGAAAAATGTACTTAATTCATCCTTTTCACCCAGGCCTTCTCTAGAGGACATGGCATTGTAGAAAGATTTAAAATGTTCAGGATAAAGTTGATGTCACCCACTTCTTGCCTTGAGGGCTTTGGCAATTCCCTGTTCATTACCTCATAGATGAAGGAAGATCTTTGCTAATGAAGTTCTTTCTACTGTCTCTTGGGCAGAGGGTAAACCTCATAACACATATTTGTTCAGTTGCTTACTGTTTTTTCTCCATCATCTTCCATGATCCCTGTAGGATTTTTCAAGTTTAAACAAGCACTTACTTGTGTTTGATACCTAGTTAAAACAAGGAGCTAAATAAATAGACAGCTTGCATTGAAAAAGAAGAAAAATATTGGACAGAGAACTAAGAAATATTCATTGGTTAAAAGTGCTTGGAAAATTTGTTTTGTCTGTTTTTACTGTTAAAAATGTACTGATGTATGTTTTTAAATTCATACATATTTTGTTTATATGAATAACACTCTCTGATACCCAGGTAACAAATATGAGTGGAACTTCATTCTTCTTCATATATACTACTTAGGTGTTTAGGATACAGTGTGGTAAGTTTAATTGATGTAGTTCCTTCTTTTGTATTCTGGAAGCAAGGAGGAAGAATTTAAATGACCCCAAGGGAGGAGAGGTGGAAGGGTCAGGGAAAATTTCTGGGAGGAAATCTGACCTTTCAGATATGGTAAATGATGACCAGATACTTGTCTGGGAAAAAGTATGGCCAAAGATCATTCCAGGCAGGGTGTGAAACACCAGCAGAGGTCTGGAGGGGAGATGCTGTGTCTGAGAAACAAAGCATTACTGAGGAATATTAAGTGAGCTATGAAAACAAAATGACCTGAAAAAAAAAAGAGTGATCACATTGTATGCAATATTTGTAGTTCTTCTTGGTCTTTTAGAGGAGATCAAGGACTATTCAAAACAAGATGCTCTCATATGAGAATATGAATTGTGAGAGCATACTTTTTGTACATTTTGGGAGAATGAGCAATCGTATTTAGAAGAGAATGATGGAGACAGAAAAAAAAACATATTGGTGGTAATAAGTTGAAGGTTATGCAAATAACCTCCCTAAGTATAATGGCAATCTTAAGTGTAAATGGACCATAGATTATTATGAGAATCTAAGATTTAGAGCTGGGGTACAATTTAATATTGTACAGAACAAAAGTGGTTTATTGACATGTTTAGGTGCCTAACTGCTATTTAAAGATTTCCAAGATTAGATGGAAAATAGATTCTACTTGGAAGTGAATAAACATTACTGATGATTGCCCTATGCATTTAGCTGGTAATATGCATATTAACCTATGCATTGATGGATGTGGATGGATGTTTTTATATTCATGAGGGCAGATATGCTATTTTACTAATTTTATTTCATTTTTTTAAGATCCTCGGACAATAGCTGGTATAAGTTAGCCATTCAATTATTTTTTTAACCAATATGAAGAAATTAAGATGTATACTATGGCTAAACTTTGTAGACAAAGAAGTATAATCATAAATAATATATATTTAGATGACAGGTAAATTTCAAAATCAACAGAATGCTATGCTGATTTTACCCTGACTGAAGTTATGTTTGGGGAAAATGACAGAAGAATGTATTTTTAGCTTAATTACACAGAAGTGAGCTCATGTTTTATTGTAGATTTCTCTAGAGAATCAACATGTTGATGATCTTGAACCCTTTTGTAGCTCCTCTGGGAAGAGGTACATACTTAATCCTTTATATTGGCATAAAACTTGGAAGACTAGAGATGGCCTCAGTGTGCATTGTATTAAGAAAGAAGTTGAGTCAGATCATCAAAAGTTGGTTTGCTTTAGAAACTTAGGTTCAGATTCATAGCAGTTCAACAAAGTATTTACTAGGGATGTGAAAAAAATTCCATGGTGATTTAGCTGACTCAAGGAAGAAATATTTGGATGTGCTGTTAGAAACTCAATGGAGTCTTGAGGCACTATATTTTTTCTCTGGTATTTTATTTAATAGTTTCAGATTTCTAATATCTAGGGTTTAACTTATCTCTTTTCTCATACTTCTTGTGCCCCTTCAACTTAAAAGAGGATTTACATAATGATTACTCTCACTAATGTTTATACTTGAGATAGTCTTCCCAACCTCAGAGAGGGCTAATATATTTAATATTTTTGCTTAGAGATTCAAATAGTGCTTGTAGTTTTTAACTATCTCCTATATTTAATAGATGACTGCTATTTTCCCCGATATCACTATCAATTTTTCTCAACAAGCATTCCCTAGTTTCCCTTTCTTCATCATTCTACTCATTGCTCAATCACCTGCCAGAATGATATTCTTTGTTATCCTTCTTCTGACAATCCCAAGGACATCAGGGTCCTCTTAATCATGCAGTATTCATTCTTTTTCATTGATGAAATCATAGACATTGATTGTCACCTTTTGCAGATTTCAGTCTTCTCTGTCTCAGGTCATCTTATGAGATGATATGATTATCATTTAGCTCTTATGTATTTCCTCTTTCTCCTCTTCCTCCAATTCATAATTTTGGCAATTTTTAAAGGCTCAATTCTTGGCTTCTTGTTTTTCTATTTTATTCTGTCTCCTAAGGAGAAGCTTTAATTTTGCTCCTTTGACTTTCAGTGTCTTCTTGAAGGCAATAAACCCAGAGAACAACAAAGCAGAATATACTATAGAAGGAACAAGGAGGAAAACATTAAATCTTGAGAAATATTGTACCTTGTACATGCTTTAGGTCTAAGTGTATTGCATCTTAGGAAGTAGTTTCCCTTGTCAAGGAGTTCAGAAGTCAAGAATGAATCTGTACATGTTATATAATTGTAAGAAGATCCCACTAAAGCCCACCTGCATTTCTCTAAATTAATCTGGGTTCTGGGAGCTAGGATAGACCTGACACACTAACTTTTCCTTTGCTTCAGATCAAGAGTTCGGTCTGTTCATGGATAAAGTGTAAGTTTGACTGGGAATAGTGATGCAGTAATCAAGCACACCAGAGGATCTCAATTTGAATGTAGCTTTTATGACATAGTGAGATTGTTTTTAAAAACAAATAAAGTAAAAGGGAGGTGAGGTGAACAGCTCTGTAAATCACCTCTTACTTGTTTGGTCCACTATGCATCCTTTAGCACTAGGATGAAAGCAGAAGAAATCCTAAATGTGGGCTCTTAGCAGTAAAAAATTAAGGGAAATAAACACTAAGCATAAGGACAAGAGGAAGAGAACATTTCAGAATATAATTTACTGTAGGAACTAACCTGCTATTTTAAATAACTTAAGAATGCTATTAAGAGGCTGAGTAGAATATCCAAAAGGAAAGAATACATTGGGGGTAGAAAGAAAATCTTGCTGAGCAAAAATTGGAAAAGCAAAAACAAGTATATGAAATGACAAAAGTAAAATTTCCTTGGATTGTTTGGGAAATAGAGTTAACAGCATAGATACAATAGTCAATCATGAGGAGGATAATCTTATCGGAGAAAAGAAAGACACAGATGTGAAAGAAAAGTGAGCCAGGAGACAGAAGGGAAAGGACCTGTGTTGGGATTTGGGAACAAGATTAGTTTCCTCTTCTAAATATCCTTATAAGCATTCAGGTTAGCTTCTGTAAGATCAACATTAGAGTTGTACTTAGAATATAATGTCAGCTCATTTCTACTGTAACAGATACCTTAAAGGTAGAGCGCTTGCCTTGCATGCATGAGGTCCTGGGTTTGATTCCTCAGCACCACAAAAGCAAAAAGAAAAAAAGCCAGAAGTGGCGCTGTGGCTCAAGTGGTAGAGCGCTAGCCTTGAGCTGAAGAGCTGAGGGACAGTGCCCAGGCCCAGAGTTCAGGCCCCACGACCAGACCCAAAAATAAATAAAATAAATGAATAAATACCTAACTTAAAAGGAAGAATGTATTCTGGCTCATAATGTCAGGGTTTGTGTACGACATTTATTTATTACTCAATTTTTTTCAAGTACCTTCTATATATGAACCTCTGGTTTTGATGTGATCAGTTTAAAAAATGGAAAAGAACTGTTCCTTTTTGGAATTCATATTCAAAAGAATGAGAGGGAGCCAGACAACATAATAAAAGGGAGTGTACACTTGTGTATGGCAATTCATATGATGATATGTTTTAAGAAGGAAACAAATCAGATATGTAGAAACTGGAGCAGGGACCCCATTAGATAGGGTGGTCAGAAAAGCCTGTTCCCTGAGGTGGTGATGTTTCAGCTGAGACATAGAGAATGGTGCCATGCCAGAGTTAGAAAAGCCTTCTAGAGAGAAGGAATAGCACATACAATGGTACTTTGGATGGGCCTGTAGATTAGATTAGATTAGAATGATCTGAACTTGTACTTTCAGCTCTTATTTTCGTACAAGATTGAAAGAAGAAACTGGAGAGCGTACTAGTCTTCAGAATTATAATGAAGTTGGTTCAGTTCTCAGCTCTGCCAGTAACTATCTTCAGGATGTTGGGCAAGTTATTTAAGCTCTTTCCATGTTAGTTCTTTTATCTGAGGCGTGCGGGAATAGCTGGTATAAGTTAGCCATTCAATTATTTTTTAACCAATATGAAGAAATTAAGATGTATACTATGGCTAAACTTTGTAGACAAAGAAGTATAATCATAAATAATATATATTTAGATGACAG
>NW_012267219.1:9009584-9034677 GCF_000151885.1 Dipodomys ordii | reverse complement strand
TCTCAGCTCTGCCAGTAACTATCTTCAGGATGTTGGGCAAGTTATTTAAGCTCTTTCCATGTTAGTTCTTTTATCTGAGGCGTGCGGGCTATAGACTGTGCTGTGTGTTGTGCTAGGGTAAACATACCATCTGCCCCTGGGGATACACAGTGGGGTGCCAAGAGCAGTCGATCCAGATCCATGGTGTCTACAGATACCAGACTTTGCCGGCTATTAATTGCACTAAGCGTTTGGGGAAATTTTGTATATAAATATTTTGCATTAGAATGCAAAATTCTTTTGCGTTTTTAAGATTAAGGAGTCAAATGTCAAAATACTTCATGCTTTTGACAAGCTACTTGGGGCAGTATGTCCATACTCATGAAAATGCTTCCCACAGTAATTTCAGTGGAAACGTTTCAGAAGAATTAACTGCACAGTCTCTGAAGTTTTTCCCAGCAACAATTCTATTATCCATGGCTCTTTAAAAAAGAAAAAAAAAAGCTTCATGCTTGGATTATTTATTATTAACATTTTTTTCTTCTGTTCATGAATGAATTAGCAAATGTAGATTGTTTTACATTGCTTTTAATTCAAAGGAATTCCTTTCCAATTCAAGGAAAGAACTTTAAAGTTCTTTTCTTTGTCTTAAGACCAAACACTTCAAAATATTTTGGAGACCATTGCCACCAACAGCAGCAGTTGTTCCTAACCATACTGAAAGTAAGAGCTTGTTCTGCATCCCTAGACTTGATAATCCTTCCCTCCAGGCTGATTGAGTAATTTAGGTCGTATATTCACTCTGAATCATTATCATGAAGGCTAATGAGAGGATCATAAGAGTAAGCTATCTAACAAGCCTTGGAGTGGGGACAGTTGCCCAAACTGGAAGGTAGAATCCTTAACTAAACCATGACTCCAGTTGGAAAGAGAAAGGAATATGGCTATTTATTGGACTATTCATTCACTCCTGCAAAGTGAATGTCTACGAAAACAACTAGAGATGTTTTAATAATGGGATTGAATTTGTTTTTTACTGGCCTCATCTAAGTTTTTTGGATTAGTAGTTTCCTTCTTGTGAAGAGAAACTGAAAGTTTACCTTTGAGCAATTGTGCAAAGGAGGTGGTGGCATTTAACAAAGCAGTTTATGAATGCAATGCATCTTGATTAGTGTTACCTCCCTCACCATTCTTAACCTCTTTTGGCCCTCCCCTTCCTTTACTTTTCTTAAATTTGTGGTATATACCATAAGTTCTCTTTTTATTTGTCGGTTGTGGGGCTTGAACTCTGGACCTAGGCGCTGTCCCTGAGCTCTTCAGCTCAATGCGAGCACTCTGCTGCTTGAGCCACAGCGCCACTTCTGGTTTTCTGATGGTTAATTGGAGATAAGAGTCACAGGGACTTTCCTGCCCAGTCTAGGTTTGAACTGTGATCCTCAGATCTCAGCCTCCTGAGTAGCTAGGATTACAGGCATGAGCCACCTGTGCCTGGCTTCACCATAAGTTCTTGACCGCATTTCTCCTCTCATCTTTTCCCTTCCTCTTGCCCCATCCCTTGCAAGTACCCATTTCCTGGTGCTTATTTTATTGTACTATGATTTGGTCTTTCTAAAAAATTACACTATTTGAGCTCTTTATAGTTTTATTAACTTCAGTTGATTCATTTGTGATCACTTGCCTACCCCCAATGTATTTACTTATATGTTTATAGGCACTAGATTCTAGTTACCAAAAATGAAGGAAACCATGCATCCTTTTTCCTCTGTCTGATTTACTTCACTTAATATATTTTTTAAGCCTTTCCATATCCTTAAGAATGGTACAGGGCTGGGAAGGTAGCTCAGTGGTAGAGTGCTTGCCTTGCATGCATGAGGCCCTGGGTTCTATTCCTCAGGACCACATAAGCAGAAAAAAAAAGCCAGAAGTGGCGCTGTGGCTCAAATGGTAGAGAGCTAGCCTTGAGCTGAAGAGCTGAGGGATAGCGCCCAGGCTCAGAGTTCAGCCCCATGAATGTATCCCCCCCCAAAAAAAAAGAATGGTACAATTTAGAAATATTCACTGGGTTTCTACTATATTTTGAGAACAGAAACCCATAGATTGAACACATAAACAAAGTATAATGATAGATATGGGAATGACCAAGAACATACACATGGTTCTTATTGATCTTAATCACTTTAAAGAACTGTATGCAACACGGGACTTGTTTCACTATGTTGTCCACTGTGTTTTTCTCTGTTTTTCCCCTTTCTCTGTCTTTTGTATTTCCTTAGTCTATTTATTTATTTATTTATTTGTCAGTTGTGGGACTTGAACTCAGGGTCTGGGCTCTGTCTTTGAGAAATTTTGCTCAAGGCTAACATTCTACCACTTTAAGCTACAATAGCACTTCCAATGTTTTGAGTAGTTAATTGGAGATAAGAGTCTTATGAGCATTTTTCTGCCTGGGCTGGCTTCCAACTGTGATCCTCAGATGTCAGCCTTCTGAGTAACTAGGATTACAGGCATGAGCCACTGGCACCTTGCTTTCTGTTTTGTTTTTAACTTTTTTTTTTTTTTTTGGTCGGCCGTGGGGCTTGAACTCTGGGCCTGGGCGCTGTCCCTCAGCTCTTCAGCTCAAGGCAAGCGCTCTACCACTTGAGCTACAGCACCACTTCCGGTTTTCTGGTGGTTTATTGGAGATAGGAGTCTCACGGTCTCTCCTGCCCGGGCTGGCTTTGAACCTCGATCCTCAGATCTCAGCCTCCTGAGTAGCTAGGATTACAGGCGTGAGCCACCAGCGCCTGGCTGTTTATTTTTATTGTAAAGGTGATGTACAGTGGGATTACAGTTACATGAGTTGGGTAGTGAGTGCATTTTTTTGAACAATGCCACCTCGTTTTCTCCCAGTTTTTTCCCTCCTAACCCACCCCCCGCAAGTCATATAGTTCATTTTCAATATGGCGTCTAGTGGGTATCACTGCTGAATTAGTTCACCTTTTCTCCACCATTTCTCTGCTTTTCCTTACCCTCCTCAAATCAGATAAACTTGCACACAAGACATTGCTAACCCATGCTAAGCACATTCACATATTTATTAAAATAATAGTTTTTAGTCCAAATTAGTAATTTTTGTAAAGATAATGGATTAACAGAGGCTTGAACAATAGAAATTTAGTGACAGGATTGAATACTTGGATAATTTTGTAAGGTAAAAAATCTGAGGAGGTAAAGTTATTCCTTTTCACTTGGTGGGTATGAGTAGGTAAGGGAAGACTTCATTTCAGTAAATCTGTGAAGCCTTGATATAAGATGACAAGTTGGAATAGTATGCCCTAATAGAGTTTTTCTTCTTAAAAATATTTAATATGGCACCTAACACATAGTGCACATTCAGTAAATAATTGATGAATGAATAGTGTGCTTTCTAATTAGATTTGGGAGACTAATATGATTACATTAAATACTTCATGTCCCACTGTGCCTACATTTACTTATTCTTTTCCTTGCTTTTAGAAGTATGATTTGTGATCATATTACTACTGTGTTATTTTAATGGTGTACTATATTTCTAATGGAAAAATATAATCTAGTAAAATGGGCTTTGACTCACTATTCCATATTAAACAAGAGCCAGCTTGTTTGGAGCACACAGGCATTGATTTTATATGCAGTACAGTTGTCTTTTTTTTTTTTTTTTTAACCAATCATGGGGCCTGAACTCTGGGCCTGGGCGCTGTCCCTCAGCTCTTCAGCTCAAGGCTAGCACTCTACCATTTGAGCCACAGCACTACTTCTGACTTTTTCTGCT
Organism: Dipodomys ordii; assembly: GCF_000151885.1. Taxonomy (NCBI): domain Eukaryota; kingdom Metazoa; phylum Chordata; class Mammalia; order Rodentia; family Heteromyidae; genus Dipodomys; species Dipodomys ordii. Next base: position 9,030,908 of record NW_012267219.1, on the reverse strand, counting down.
TATGTGGTGCTGAGGAATCAAACCCAGGGCCTCATGCATGCAAGGCAAGCACTCTACCACTGAGCCACCTTTCCAGCCCCAGTTGTCTTCTTGTGTCTGAGAGAAAATAACTTCAAGCCTAATAAACTGATGATTAAAATCATATCAAAATATTTGAGGACATACTGAAGAAATATTTGAAAGATCTCTACCCAAGCATTTCTGTTTCATAGATGAGAATACATAAGCCTGGAGAAGCTGGGTGAGGCCTGGCAGATTTCATGCTAGGAAACAGTAGAGACAGAACATGAACTCAGGTTTCTCAACTGTACTAGTTCGAAGGGCTCAACAGTACAGGGTGAGAGAAGCAGGTTTAGTTCGAAAGTTAGATTTCAGACAATAGCTAGCTTTCAACTATGGGTGTTAGTAAATCTTGAATAGACCCCTTTATTTAGCTAATAGGCCAATTAGAATAAGAAAAAAGTTATAATAGACTACTTAGGTGGTAAGAACAGTATTATATGTGGAAAAATTGAAGTTATTGTTGGTAGAACTGGTACCATTGACTGTAGAACACTGAAAAATTTAAACAAAAGCTCCTCATTCCTCTTTCAGAATTACATTGAGAGATAATGACTGCTAACACTGAGGGAGGAAATATTTCTTTGAGAATGTTTCTTTATTTGGCTTTGTTGAGGACTGTCTATCACCTCTTAAAATATATATCATTATGTTTCCTATATTAATATGTCCAATAAGCTTATGAGTAATTTAGTAGGATTCCTACTTTCCATGCTATTTCTCATTTTCTGAAACATTTTGACTGTCACATACCAGGTTTTAGGGTACTCTCCAGGATCAGAAATTCCTGACATTCCTTGTACTCTCCATGTGACTTCAGAAAAATGGAAATTAAATGTGGTTACCCACACTTCTGTATAATGTAAGTGTGGTGCTTCATCATATTTCTCATAGCCCATGTATGCTCAAGCATGAATCTATATTTCTTTTCATCCTTTTCGATGTATTTATTACTTTCCAGATTTTATCTGTGAAAGATTGTAGTTCATATTCTGGTTAGCAGTCCATACTAGACCCATTTGGTTGCCACTTCCAAACTCTATTTTACTACTAAGAATGAATATATTTGTGTGAACTTCTTTTCATCCATTATGTAATACTCCGAATTTGTATATGGATATCAATTTAAAATTTCTTGTAGTCTAGGCATTGTGTTTAAGTAGCTCAAAAGGTTAAAGTATTTCATTTAATTCTTTCAAATGACCAACAATCATTCCAATTTTATATATGGGGAATTCAAGTTGAGACAGGATAAGAGACAACGGCAGAGCTGGGATTCCAATCTTCACTTTGAAACTAGAGTCTGGGTTCTGGACTCATTCTAACTCATAGCATAAGTGTGTATATGGATTTAGTGGAGTGAGCTATGATGGTCTTTATCTGATGTTTCTTATACCCTCACCCCAAACACACCAGAGTTTAAGGTGAAATCTGCTGAGTTGGGGTGTGTTTGTGTGAGTGAGTGTGTGTGTGTGTGTGTGTAAGGGGGAGAGAGAGAGAAAGAGAGAGAGAGTAATAGAGATTGTTGGTGGGTAGTTGAGATTGTATAAGAATTCTTGTTTTTACTTGTAGATTCCTTCTTGGAGTAGGTGCTGATTTGGGGTCTGAGAACTAGTTGATACAGTGACTTAGTAAGCATCAAACTGCTTAGTAATGTTCAGTGCTGTAGGAAAACATTTTTTAAAAACCAGATCAGATTCTAATACCCGTACTTCTTTGAATTAAGCAGTATTCATCAAGACTTAAGCAAAACCATTGACAAGATTCTGGGAATATGCTACAGAGGGAGCTGATTGAACTTCCAACAGCCTTTACACTCCTTCCTTTTCTCCTACTGACTTTTTGGAATATGGATATGATAGCTAGAATTCCAGCAGCCATCTCATGACTATGAGGTAGTGTGGAGGATGGGAAGTATGACTAAAAAGGAAGAAACAACCAAACCATTGATGACTATTTAGATACAAACCCTTGACTACCTACATCAAGACTTCTGCATGAGAACAAGACAAACTTTTATTTTCAAGTTAGTAGTATCTTGGTTCCCTATTACTAGCAGTTGAAGCTAATCCCAATTGATAAAAATAATTATTAGGTGCTTGCTCTTTTTTTCTTCCCTAGGGCAAGACTTGTGCCATGTAAAATGCTTTGGGGTTACTGATGTGTTCCAGAGTCTGAGAAGCTGGAAATACTTTTAAAAGGTGTTTATTGCTGATTGTTTTGTGTATTTATTAATTGGTTTTCTTCATTCATTTCCAAAGAGAATTTCACAGTTGCTTTCTTCTTATGACAGTTGGTTTCTAAAGGAAAATGAACCCCAAGATAAGGACTCAAATTGTTTTTTTTCTTGCTATTGTTTCTAACATATTTATAAGATGATTTCTTTGTTGCTTTGTATGTCCCTCCCCCACGGTAAAACCCCTGTTTGGTATAATTTGTGGTGGGGAAGGGAAAAAACAGATTGTTTAAATAGTGATACAGGTGGACCCATTGCAACAATGAGATACACAAGACATTATGTAGAAAAACGACCTTTACAACTTTGGCAGGGGTGGGGGTGAGTGGGAAAGGTGGGGGGTGGGGGTGCGGTGGGAGGGCAGGTGTGGTAAGGGGAAACAAAGGAGGCAACAATGCTTGATAAGAAATGTACTCATTTCCTTGCTCATGTAATTGTAACTGCTCTGTACAGTATTTTCACAATAAAATAAACATTAATAAAAATAAAAAATATAAACCAGCTACATCCTCATAGATAAGGTAAAACAAACACTTTTGAATCAAATAATTTTTTTATGGTAACAATTTTATATTTCCGTCCCTGGCAGCAGTGGTCTCTTCTTCTAACCCTTTTTCCTGGCAGATAGCAGTCAAGTGGAAAGAGTAGCAAAGTCCCTAATAACTACTTTATAATTGCAAAGGAAGAGGCTAAAAATATCTGCAATGATATCAAACAGGGACATTCAGAGTAGAGGATTAAACAGTACTTTTCTGTCTATAGAAATGATTCTTTGATCATTTCTGGGCCTTCTGATGGAGATTCCAATGTCTCTGGATGGTTTTAAGCAGATTAAGATAGAATCATGATTTACTCTGCTATGCCCTGTCCCCTAGAGTACAAATGGATGAATTTATAAAGTTAGTGCCACCTGTAGGTCCCTAAGTGCCTTGGGTTCCAAAGCAGGAATTTTAGCACTGGAAGGAATCAGCACACCGCACCCCAAGGTGGGTTCACCTCAGAACTACAGCTGAAGAACAAGTCCAATAAATTGCTCAGAGGCCTGGCCCTGGAATTGTTTTGAGTCTCTGGCCACCCAGGCATTCTGAGATGACCCAGAGGGGGTTTTGTTCTTTTCATTTTTTATTTGTTAGTATAGAGAGGCCACAAAGCAGGAGCTTTTTCAGCTTTTTGTGTGGACTCACACATGAGGTTTAAGACAGTTGACACATGGAGGATTTATGGGAAACTGTTTTCTTGGCTATTTCATCTGTCTCCCAGAATGACATATCAGGTTGTAGGCTATCTTAGCATTTTCTTTGCTATTATAAACAGTTCTCTGAATGGAAAGGTTTGGATATATTATTTCCCTCAGGGTGGGAAGTGATGTCTCATGACTGGTAACAAAGGCACACAGATCACCTGCCTTCAATGGTCACATCAGGGCACCTCATTTCTCAGTGGTGTGAATTTAATTTCCTGTCATTGGATGGCTGTGTTCAGAGGCTCTATTGTGCCATCCCAAATGAAAGGGAGTGACAGGATGTGTACTGGCCTCATGTTACAATTTTGTCAGGAGAAAGCCAAAGAATTTCTTTTATGCTCTGTTCCAGGGAATGTACTGCATAGTTTCATTCCCATGGTTTGGTGTAGGATGGAGGCATTATAGAGGTAGGGGAGATTCTTCAAACCAGTGCGAGTTGTTGCAGGATAGCAGCAGTATTCAGGGATTCAGGGAAGGCATAGAAAGAAATTAACAGCACTGAAATTATTTTTAAAAAGTTGGAACATCTAGATAAGATGGAAAGCCAGAAAAAGTGGAAAGCTTTTTAGGGGTCTGGGCTTATTAATGGTTGTTTATCTTCTATTATTAAAATATAAAATATTTAGCTTTTCCTATAGAATCATGACAATATTGAGTAATCAGTGATTGGGAGGTGATTCTTGCTTCTTTCCCTCTATTATTTCCCCAATGGTATTTTTCAATCAGAACAACTTGTCTTAGCATCTCTGAGAGTCATAGGACAGTACTAAGTGCTCTTTGGAGCTTTGGGGACATAGATGTGATCGTGGGTTCTTAGAAGATACTTTGGGTAATCAGGTCATTATCAGTGTAATTGAGTTGATGGAGAAGACCAGAAATAAATGTCCAGGAAAGCAAGTGTAAACCACTGACATACTGTGTAGATTTAGGTGGAAGAAAGCATGGCTTGACAGTGTTGGGCAGAGGAGAATTTGATATTTAATATTAATTAACCAAAGCTGGCAATTTTTAAGTACTTTAATTTTTCTTACCTCATTCTAATACTTTAACATTTTTAAATATATACATAATAATGATACATATTTATGGAGTACATGTTATTATTTCAGTATATTTTTGCAATGTGAAATGATCAAATCGGGGTAACTGGTATATTTGTCACCTAAACATTGATCCTCTTTTAATGATGAGCCATTTAAACTTCTCTCTGCGAGATGTTTTGAAATATATAGTAAATTATGACTAACTATAGTTACCCTATTGTGGGTTATAGAATACTAGGCCTTACCTAACTATAATTTGTACCCATTAACCAAACCATTCCCATTTCTCCTCACCCCATTGTAACCTCTGATAACCATGCCTCCCCTTTTTACTTCTCTGAGAACTTCTTTTAGAACTTTATCTAATTCTTTTTTTTTTTTTTTGTCAGTTATGGGGCTTGAATTTAGGGTGGATACTGTCCTTGAGAGTTTCTGCTCAAGGCTAGTGCACTACCACTTTGAACCACAACTCTACTTTTGGTGGTTAATTGCAGATAAGAGGTCACATACTTTTGCTGCTCAGGCTGGCTTTCAACTGTGATCCTCAGATCTCAGCCTCCTGAGTAGCTAGGATTACAGGCATGAGCCACTAGCTCCCAGCTTCATCGAATTCTTGATAAACCTTAAGTATTACTATTATGATTACTATTTATGATTGGTTTGATTTATATTTATTACTTTAATGATTGTGTATATGATTCATATGATTTGTATGTTTTTATATCTACAGCTCTTTTACTTACTCAGATGCCAATATATCCTACTTTAGTAACTAGGAGTATACACTGTGACACATTTTTCTACTTTATCTCACTTCCTATTCCCTTTCACTGGAATGGTAATAACTGTGATTTGCTTTTGTTTTTTGTTTTGGATGAAAAAAATCAGCCCAAACTGGATTCTTGCTTCACCTCACCAGTGTCATTGAGATCCCTCCCTTTACATCATTAGGAAGCAGATGACAGTCTATTATGTAATGAATGAGGTAATAAAAGAGCAAACATGTTCTTGTTGTTTGGAAATGAAGTTGCAGAGCAAGAATTTACAATTTTTCTCTAGCACTACCCAGAAGGCAGGTGTTCTGATTATTAATGAGTCATCTCACTCTTTACATAAAAATATCCCCAAGGTAGAGAAACAGGCTACTGCCTTTCAGGTTCCCTAAGGAGGATGATAATCTTTCTTCTACTCGGTTCTCACTAAGCCAGCTGGCAACTGCTAACTTTGCTTCTAGGTGAATACTCTCCCATGATAACCCCTAGATGGTCAAGGTCTATGAAGATGGACCCTTTAGTTCTTGAGTCAAACAGAATCTTACACTTACACAGTTGATGGATTCAAGCTTTAAATAGGCTTCTTCTTCATTAGATTATAGTGAATCCCTTCCTTCATACCATAACCTTGGAGGGATCCAAACGGCTGCTTTCTGAAGCTCATGATAAATGCTCAAATACTTGTGATTTTTTACATGTTATTTAAAGTTATCTAAAAGCATGAAAGAAAACCTAAATGATAGGATTCTGTGACATTTATATTAATTTATAAATGTATTTTTAGCTTTCATTTTATATCTTTATACAGTGTCTATACCTTGTAGAATTAATGATATTCTAGAACATCTAGGTGGGAGTTACCAAATGAAGACTGGTATTTGAATTAAATCTTAGCATTTTTTTTTTAGTTTACCTTGATGATATCACTATTTCATGGGAGAGCTGGAATAAATCGTAAGGAACTTTTATAAAAATGTGAAAGAATATTTTTTTCTGCACGACAAGGTAACATTCTTGCTTATGTATTTCCTTTCTTTTCTTTTCTTTGTCAGTTGGGGCATGAACACTAGGCCTAGGCACTGTCCCTCAGGTCTTCAGCTCAGAGCTAGTGCTTTACCACTTGAGCCACAGCACCACTTCTGGCTTTTTCTGCTTATGTGGTGCTTAAGAATCGAGCCCAAGGCCTCATGCATGCAAGGCAAACATTCTACTACTGAGCCACCTTCCCAGCCTGCTGATGTCTTTCTTATTGTCTAGAAATATTGTCATACAGTAAAACTAAAATTTGAGGTAGGGAAAAGTAGAAAAAATTTAAAATATTTGTTTGGTAGTATCACTTTTTGGTCTGATAGGTAATATATTCAACTTGATTAGACCATAGGATGCCCAGATATTAATTCAAACATTATTCTGGTGTTTTGTGATTAACATTTGAATCAGTAGATTGTGTAAAGTAATATTTATTGTGGGTGAGTCTCTTTCAGTCAGTTGAATATTATAAAAATATTGACCATTCCCTAAGTGAAGGAAATTTCTCTCATCTAACTTCTTGTGAACTGGGATATCAAATTTTTCCTACTTTTGGACTTAATCTGAAATACTGATTTTTCCTGGAGTTCAAATCCACTGGCCTGGGGATGTACCACTTGCTCTTCCTGGTTCTCAGGCCTTTGGATTCAAACTACAAGGAAACTTTTTGTTGTCCTGTGGTTCCAGCTTGCCAATCCATGTTGCAGATATTGAGATTTGTCAGCTTACATAAGTGTGAACCACTTTCTTTTTTTTTTAATTGTGAAAATACCATACAGAAAAAAAAGAAAATAAAATACCATACAGAGGGGTTACAATTACATGGGCAAGGTAATGAGTACATTTCTTATCAAGCATTGTTGCCTCTTCCTTTGTTTCCCCTTCCCATCTCTTCCCATTTCACAACCCCCTCCATGCCCCCCCCTCCAAAGTTGTAAAGTTCGTTTTGTTTTCGATATAACAACTTGTACATCTCATTGTTGCAGTGGGTCCACCCGTATCCCTATTTAAACTATTTGTTTTTTCCCTTCCCCTCCACACATTATATCTACATCAAATACAGTGAAAACAGGGGTTAAAAGTTCATATTCTCTCTCTTTCTCTGAGTCTCTCCTCCTTACTGAGTCTCCTGCCCTCCTTCCTTTTCCTTCCCTCCCTTCCAACTATTTTGTTTATTTCTCTGGCAAATCCTGACTGATACAGTGGTACTAAGTAGTTTTGGTTCAAAAATATCAGAAAAAGATAATGAAATGTAATCATTTTGAAAATTACAAACACTAGGAGGAACATTATATAAAATGACTTAATTTATTCTGTTTATATTTTCTTGAATATCTGATTTAAAAAGCATGATGCTGAGAAAGCAGAGAATGAGAATAATGTTTTAAAAGTGTTTAAGAAGTCCTTAATGTCTAGTGGCTGAAATTAATGCTGTAAATCTCCTATCTGTTTTTTTTAAGGTGTTGAATAAATAATGTTAAAGCAAAACAGTACACTTAGCATATGCTAAAAGAAAATTATTTCTTTACCTATTGTTTATCAATGTCATATTAATTTAATATCATGAAAATGCAGTTATGAATTCGAATTCATTGTTGACATGCATTGTGGCATACTTTTAACTTAAGTAATTATGAATAGATCAGCTTAATAAAACTGTTCTTATTGTTTAACCCATTAGTAGTTAATTCTTTTTTTTTGTCGGTCGTGGGGTTTGAACTCTGGGCCTGAACACTGTCCCTCAGCAATTCAGCTCAAGGCTAATGCTCTACCACTTGAGCTACAGCGCCAGTTCCAGTAGTTAATTCTTCTATTAAAGAAATTTCCTTCACATATTTGGACAACAGCTGTGTTCCTTTGTCATGTAGGATGACTGTATTTGAAATAAATGTGTTATGAAAGGTTAAGAGATTGTTGGTTATTTATTTTGTTGTTTTGGATATTGATTAGAATGGCTACACATGAACATATCCTAAAGTACTGTTATGGTGGTTAAAGTCTGGAAAGGTTAAACTAAACATAGGCAGGGTATACATGAAAAACTTCACAATATTTAAAAAACATATGAGATTTTTTTTCCAGTACTAGGATATGAACTCTTCCAAGTTTTGTGTTTTCTAGTATTCTACCATGCAAGTCATCCTCCCCACATAGCCCTAGCCCTTTGTGTGTGTGTGTGTGTGTGTGTGTGTGTTTGTGTGTGCACACGTGCCAGTCCTAGGGCTTGAACTCAGGGCCTGGCTGCTATTCTTGAGCTTTTTTGGCACAAAGTTAGTACTATGTCACTTGAGCCACAATTCTACTTCTAGTTTTTTGGTGAAATTTATTGGAGATAAGAATCTCACACACTTTCTTACTCAGGCTGGCTCAGATCTCACCCTTCTTAGTAGTAGCTAGGATTACAGGTATTAGCCACCAGTACCTGGCTCTTTGCTTTAGTTTTGATCTCTCTTACATTTATATCTAGGCTGGCCTGGACATTGATACTTTCATTTATGCTTCTTTAGCTGGAATGCCTTATCATACCTAGCTTTATTGGTTGATATGAGGGTTCTGTGTGTTATTTGCCTATGCTGGCCTAGAACCACAATCCTCCCAAGTAGCTAGGATTACAGGTGTGAGCTAAGGACATCTGGGAGGCATTTTTAAAATTTTACAGACAAGATCTTACTGTGTAGCTCAGTGTGCCTTGAATTCATTAATCCTCCTGTCTCAGCCTCCTGACTGAGTGGCATGTGCCACCATGTCCAGTGTGGGATGTAGTTTTTAAGACTAATGTATTGGACTTGTTTCTTTTGGTCATGATGAAATATCTGAGCAAAACAAATGAGGAGGATTTATTTGAGGTCTTGTGTTTAGAGATGTTTTAGTTCATCATGTTGAAAGTGAATGGCAGAATAAAGCAGTTTGCATCATGCTGGCCATGATGCATTGAGAGGGGAAGGGACTAGGTATACTCTTCAAAGACAGCCCCTAGCAACCTACTCTTCCCATGTAGGCCCCGCCTCCTAAAGTTTCTGTCATCTCCAAAAATAGCACCAGCAGCTGAGGACCAACCCTTCAACACATGAACCTATGAGGAACATTTCATATTCACAATATAGCAGGTAGTCTTTTCTTGTTAAATACAGCAGATTTTCTGTATGTGTTATGGACCAGTAGAAAGTAGATAACAAATTTGGATCATTTGTAAGGAAAAAAGAATACTGTCTAGCATAGCAATCAAAGAAAAAACATGCTCTGTGATTTATCTTACAAAAGTGTATGACTAGGGCTCTAAGATACCTATCTTGTACTGAATGAAGTTAATTTTAAGAAGCAACAAAATTAGGCAGTTTCTTAAGAATATTTACAAAGATAATAGATTAATATATTTCCATCCTAGTCAAAGAGTATAGCACCAGAAATGTATTTTTTTCCTTAAGGTATTTGTTTTCTGTTTGAGCCTTTGGAAGTTCTTGGATTTTCTTAACTGTCACCTCCACCCTCAATATTCCTTCTGCAAGATTTTTCAAGAAATAGAATGAAAAAGAAAAAAAATCTATTTTTAAAATTGTTTAAGCAGTGTTAGAATGTGAGAATCTCAAGTATTGATATGTGCATTTTGCTATTTTTAATTGCTGTTTTTATTTCTTGGTGTTTGATTTTTACTTTTCTTTTTTTAGCATGAAAACACTGGCAGCTTCTGAAGGAGGCTCTGGAAGGCAAATGCTGAGACTATTGTCTGTACAAAATCAGGACTTCCCAGGGGAGTTGAGCTCTACATGTCTAAACCTGATTAGATAGAAAGTATGCATGGGTGGAGGGGAACAGGAAAGCAGGATTCTCTCTCTCAAATCCTCCTCATAGGGTTATCTTAGCCCTGAAGGGCACCCTCACCACATTCTAGCCAGAGAGGGATGATATGTGGATACCTTCTTTTCTATGCACATACTTGGCTGTATTATACTCTTTGGCCTTTAATTTTGAATGAAAGCCATTTCATTTATGACTTTCCTTTGCATTAGACATTCTTATAACATCAATCTTATATTAGACAGAGATGGGCATACCTTAGAACAGTGGCTTTGGAATATGCACTGGTGTGTGTGTGTGTGTGTGTGTGTGTGTGTGTGTGTGTGTGTGTGTGTGTGTGTGTGTGTGTGTGTGTGTGTGTGTAGGAGTGGAGGGCTTGCCAGGTCACCTCTGGTATGACCAGTTTCTCACAAAAGACTCCTATGAGAAGAGAGTTCTGAGCCTTTCCTCTATATTTGCTTCCAGTTTGTGTTGTTAAAAGGCACTTAGCAGCCGGAAGATGGAACTAGGTTTTATTCTGGGTCTCAATCTAGTGACTAACCTGATATCTGGCTCTAACTCATTAGACTTGCTCAGTGAGCAGCAGCTCCTTTTCTGAAAACAATCCTGAGTAGTCAGATTTGGGTTTCTGCAAGTTTATTACTCAGCATAGAAGATGCAGGCTCATCTCATCCACCCATTTAATCTATCTCTCCTTAACTGGAATACTCCACTTGGAGAAGCTTCACAGTTGGAGGATCTGCGCCATCTCTGGAACCTGCCTGGTGACTAATGATGGACAGCATATCCATTCTCTCACACGGCCTGGTTTGCACCCACACCTACTGACTGTTCTGATGAGAACACAGACTATGTGTGGTTCCCACCCTCTCCCTGGATCACTCTCCTTTGTTACAATATACTCTTCTTCTCCCCCCTCTCTCAAACTTTGCTAGGTCCCTGTCTAGACAATTCTATATTCTGTCTCCAGATGGCTTTGTCTGGGAAGTTCATAGACTTTCCTATTGCCACCCCAGGATGCATGGCAATTATGCCCTTCATTCTCACGGAGTTAGTTACTGCGGTTAATAGGCATTTGCCAATAAGGAGGTATTTGCCAAAAAGAAAATGACAGTTTTTTCCTCACTTAGGGAATTTGCTGGGATGCTTATTGCTGTTAGTGGTAATAACCCTCCACTTGAGCATGTCAGATGGGCATATTCTGGCCTGCTCAAGTTTCTATTGGCTTTTATGTCCACTATGGACTTTATTTGCCAGCCAAGGTACCTAGATTTTTGGTTCCCTCATGGTCAAGTAAGTTAGAACACACAAAACTGGGTCACCTAGAATCATGATTTATGTCTTATAAAACAAGAAGCTTGTTTTTCTCTGGGCTTTAGTCTGTTTTTAATTCAGTCTTCTGATTAGATCCCTTGCATTGACTTCATATTATGTGTACTTCTCCTGCCAAAGTGCATGCAGATTCTTTAGTTGTCATGTTTTGGAAGTTTTGTTTCCATTACCTTTCAAACGTTGTATACATTCTAAACTACAAAACAGTCACCAGGTACAGATTGGACTTGGAGGATAGTCCTTATGTACTATGACCATATGTATTGGTCATGAGTTCTGTGGTGTACTGAAATCCAGCTCTAAGACTTTATTTTAATGATTTTTGTTCATGTAGTTTTGAGTAGATTCAAATGCTTACCCATTTGGTTGTGATATGTTTTCTTTGGGTGAAAAAAGCAGAACTGAAACTAAGACACAAAGAATGGCCAGCATACTACTGTCATTACTGATGTGGTAATAAAAGTTTTGGCATCTGACAGCTATTTTAATACCTATAATCACATTTATAATGAGCAAAATGAAGCAGAAAAGATGAAGATGGCCGTAAAATTTGCAGCAGTGTGGCTCACAATTACAAACTTACAAATTTCTTGAAACTTGAAGAAATAAATTTGTTCTTTAGTAAAACATGGCTTTTACTTGTTTAACTTTGCTGGTAGCATAGCATTTGCAGAAGAGACTCATATTTAAATTACTTGGAACTAAATTATTGGGAATAAATACATGCTTATATATCAATTTTTCATATAAAATGATAACATTTTAACATCTTTTAATTTGTAGCTTCTTGACCCATATACTTATGAAATACTTTTTGTACATGTTAAGTGCAAGGCCTTGAGATCAAACCTCAGTCCAAAGAAGGAGAAGGAGGAGAGAGAGAAGGATGGGGATGGGGAATAGAGAGGGGGCGGAGGCGGAAAGAGTATCAGCTTTACCTGTATTGTTAACAACAAATTAGGCAGAAAATCTGGAAATACTTCTCTCATTACTAAGGCCAATATTAATGATTATTGAGAAAGATATCTTAGGTCATATTAAAATCAATTACTTTTCACAATCTGCTATTTTCACGGTAAGAAAAGTGATAAAAGTATGGTGATATGAAAAAGATCTCCTTAGTTCTCATGGTAGCCTTCATGGTCTTTAGAATATTCCCCATTGGCTAAACAAGGTTGGAAATAATACCAGTTTCATAGGATGATTCTGAGAATTTAACAACTTGATTCTACAGTGATATAGACCTCAGTAATTTCTGGCTGTTACCATAATCAGTCCCAGACTGGTAATGATTCTTCAAAACCAGTATTTAAATACCTCTTTGATGCCAGGAATGAAAAGGAATTATCTACTGGCAGACTAGTTTTCATATCAAACGGTTTAAATGGTATAATATTTAAATGTCCTTTTATTTTAATTTATCTTACGATTACAGTTCCTGGAATCATGACTTGAATGACCTGATGTAATTGAATAGAAAAAATTCCTCTTTAGGCTTGAAATGTTGAATTTCCGTCTTCAGCTTTGGGAAGTGTTGATCTTGTTGCATTAATGCTTTAATGAGCAGCTTAATATAAAATATTCTATTTTCTTGACAATTATAATGTAATATTAATAACATAATAAATTATTAATAATTTAATAATTCAACAATGATGAGCAATGCTCATTTCATTCATTTGTCAATGGACATACTTTTTTTGAGATTCTGCATGAGTTTATTTTACTAACAATATCATGGAAAAGAACAGATTTTCTTTTTTTTTTTTTTGGGGGGGTCCGGTCGTGGGGCCTGAACTCTGGGCCTGGTCGCTGTCCCCCAGCTCTTCAGCTCAAGGCTAGCACTCTACCACTTGAGCCACAGCACCACTTCCGGCTTTTTTTCTTCTTGCTTATGTGATGCTGGGGAATCGAATCCAGGGCCTCATGCGTGCAAGGCAAGCGCTCTACCACTGAGCCACCTTCCCAGCCCAAGATTTTCTTTTTTTTTTAAACTTTAAAAAAATTATTATCTTGGGCTGGGAAGGTGGCTCAGTGAAAATCTTGGGCTGGGAAGGTGGCTCAGTGGTAGAGCGCTTGTCTTGCATGCATGAGGCTCTGGGTTCAATTCCTCAGCACCACATAAACAGAAAAAATGGGAAGTGGCACTGTGGCTCAAGTGGTAGAGCGCTAACCTTGAGCTTGAAGAGCTGAGGGACAGTGCCCAGGCCCAGAATTCAGGCCCCACAACCAAAAAAAAAATTATTATCTTTAAGTAGTTGTACAAAGAAGTTCCCATTCTAAAAAACAGTAAAAGAACAGATTGTCATCTTTTTTGCGGGGGGGGGGGTTCCGGTCATGGGGCCTGAACTCTGGTGGGCCTGGGCGCTATCCCTCAGCTGTTCAGCTTAAGGCTAGCACTCTACCACATGAGCCACAGAGCCACTTCTGGCTTTTTTCTTTTTGCTTATGTGGTGCTGAGGAATCGAACCCAGGGCCTCATGCATGCAAGGCAAGCACTCTACCACTGAGCCACCTTCCCAGCCCCAGATTGTCATCTTTTACTAGTGATCACTATGGTGGTATTCATTTTATTTACTTATTCCATTTAAAAATGATTTTATTGTCAAGGTGATGTACAGAGTTACAGTTGCATACGTAAGGTAGTGAGTACATCTCATATCAAACTTGTTACCCCTCCCTCATTTTTCTTCTACTTTTCCTCTTTCCCCAATACCTTCCCCCAAGTTGTACAGTTCATTTCCAACATATTTTCTTGTGAGTATTGTTGTTACATTGGTTTACTCTTTGTCCTTTATCTCACTGTTTTGTTGTTCCCCTTCTTGTCCCTAATTCAGATAAATGTATATACAGTACCCAAGGTATCAAAATCAAGTACAGTGACAACAGGGGATAAACCATAGGAAATAAAACACAAAAGAAAAAAAAATCACATAGTATATTAAAAACAACAATAACAAAGTAAAACCTCTTGTTTCCATGTATTGGAGTTCGTTTTGCTTAGTCTCATCTTATAAGGTCCTAGGTACATAGTGATTGAGCTATTATGCTCACCTTGTAGGACTATCCTGGACATATACTAATTATTACAAATGAGGGAAACCATGGGATTTAAGTTTCTTTGGGTCTGGCTTGTTTCACTTAATATGATTTTTTCCAAGTCTTTCCATTTCCTTATGAATGGGGAAATATTCTTTCTGATGGAAGCATAGAAATCCACTGGGTATATACACCACAGTTTCTTGATCCATTCATCTACTGATAGGCATCTGGGTTGGTTCCATATCTTAGCTATGGTAAAGAATGCTGCAGTAAACATAGTTGTACTGGTAGCTTTAGTGTGGTCTTGTTTGTGATCATTTGGGTAAGTACCCAGGAGTGGGATTGCTGGGTCATAGGGGAGCTCTATGTGGAGTCTTTTGAGGAACCTCCATACTACTTTCCAAATTGGTTGAACAAGTTTACATTCCCACCAACAATGCAGTAAGGTTCCCTTCTGTCCACATCCCCTCCAGCATCTGTTGTTATTAGAGTTCTTGATTCTAGCCATTCTAACTGGGGTGAGGTGGTATCTCAATGTTGTTTTGATTTGCATTTCTTTTATGGCCAGATATGGTGAACATTTCTTCATGTGTCTATTGGCCATTCTAATTTCCTTTTCAGAGACGTCTCTTTTTAAGTCTTTACTTATTAAAGGGGAAGTTGTTTCTTTGAAGATTTGTTTTTGGGGGATTTAATTTTTCGGGTTCTAAATATACTTTAGATATGATGCCCTTGTCTGTTGTACAGCTAGTTAAGATCTTCTCCCAATCTGTGGGCTTTCTATTGATCTTGCTAGCTATGTCCTTTGCCAGGCAGAAGCTCTGCAGTTTCATGCAATCCCATTTGTCCAGCCTTCCTTTGACTTGTTGTGCTTATAGGTCTTTATTAAGGAAATTTTGACCTGTGCCAACGAGCCCTAGTGTTTCTCCTATTCCTTCCTGTATTGTTTTCAGGTTATCTGCGCTTACATCGAGGTCTTTGATACATTTGGAGTTGATTCTGGTACATGGTGATATATAAGGATCTAACTTTAGTTTTCTACAGGTTTAACCAATTTTGCCAGCCCCATTCATTGAAGAGGCTGTCTTTCTTCCATCCTAATTTTTTGGCTCCCTTTTTGAAGATTAGGTGGCCATAGGTCTGTGGGTTCATTTCTGGGTTTTCAGCTCTATTCCATTGGTCCTCAGATCTGTTTTTGTGATACTACCAAGCTGTTTTGATTACTATGGCTTTGTAGTAGAATTTGAAATTTGGTATTGATATTCCTCTAGCACTGTTCTTTCTGATAAGGATTGTTTTTGCTATTTAGGGTCTTTTATTATTGTGGACATATTTCAGAGATAATTTGAGGAGAACCTTTGAAAAGGCAATTTTAATACAAGCCAAGTTATTTATTGGCATGGCTCTATGGGGTGCTATTTTTGTTGTTGTTGTTGTCTTTTAGTCGAGCTGGTAACACTTGTTTCTACAACATTAGTCGGTTCTGGTGCTAGTTCCCCAACTGTGTTCCATGAGACAGTCTTGCAAAATGCTCCAAGAAATGGGACATGGTTTCTAGGAAGTTTACTGCACATTGTATGCCTACTTTGGGGGTTTTGCACTGTATAATAGCTATTAAAAGTTCTAGCTCTTCTAGCTCTTTTCTAGCTCTTTCTCAGCTTCCTCTCTTTCCCAGTTCTTTCCCAGCTCTCTCTTTCCCATATGTCTTTCCTAGCTCTTCCCTCTCTTTTCTAGCTCTTTCCCCGCTTCCTCTCTTTCCCAGCTCTCTTTCCCAGCTGCATGGAGGGCCAACATGAATAAACCTACCTCTTACCTGAAAAAAAATAAAATAAAAGTTCTAGGAAGTTTTGTCATAAATAAACATATAGAGAAACAATATTCTTTGATATGATATTCTTGAGTTTCAAACAAGAAAGATTTTCAAGTACTGGAGTAGAAACAAAGCTGTTTCATGAGGCTGAGTTTGGCTGTGGGCGCTGCTGTGGCTGGTAAACTTGCACAAAGAGCTCTTATCTAATTTTTTAGCTTCTAAAATAGATTGTAAGTTTTGTATTTGGTATGAAAAGCGCTTCCTTTAGACATTAATAGAAGATACCTCTACGATAAGATTTTTGTGTAGTTAAACTGGAGGTACCACATAAGGTACTACTGTTAATATCCTACAGTAGGTACAACTGAGGAGAGAAGTAAAGAAACCAGTAGATGATCTTTTCTATTAACTTAAGTTCTGCTCATAAAATAGTGATTCCCAAGAGAGATACATTTCTTGGCTTCTTCAAGATCTTTGTTTACAAAAATACTCTGTCAAATTTAATTGAAGATCTAAGCAATACATAATACTATTAAGATTTTTATTTTTAATTTTCCATTGCATATGTTTATGAAAACCTGGTGTTGCTAAAGGTCCTTTCCTTGAATTTCTTTGATGTATGCTTCTTGAAAATTTCTGTTTGTAATTTAGTCCTAATATACTTTTTTTCCCTGCAAGAAGGTGAATATTTTATCTTATCCAATGAATCAAGTACAATTAAATGTCCTTTCATGTTGGCCTTTTTTTCTAAGCTGCCAGGAAGATCAAAGTCAAATTTAATACACATTATACTAATATCTATGCATGCCTTAAAAAGGCTTATATGTATTAGTTCAATTTCCTTGAAAGCAGGTGGTATTCAAATTTGAGGTTAAAACAGAAACACATTTCTTATGCAAAGCCTGTATTTAGAAAATATATCTTCAAACCATTTTAAATGATAATATTTTATAGAAATAAAGCTATGTGTATGTTAGCTTTCACACTGGACTTTTTGCCTCATTCTCTTTTATATATGGCTGGATTCTTTTTTTTTTATTGTGAAAATACTGTACAGAGGGGTTACAATTACATGGCAAGGTAATGAGTACATTTCTTATTAAGCATTGTTGCCTCCCCCTTTGTTTACTCTTCCCATCCCTTCCCATCTCACCCCCCACCCCAGCCAAAGTTGTAAAGTTCGTTTTTTGACATAACGACTTGTGCATCTCATTGTTGCGATGGGTCCACCTGTATCCCTATTTAAACAATTTGTTTTTTTCCCTTCCCCTCCACAAATTATACCAATATCAAATACAGTGAAAGCAGGGGTTATACCGTGGGGGAGGGACATACAAAGCAACAAAGGATTCTTGTATACAGAATTGTGGTTAAAAAGAAACATGAAAGTGTCTTCTAATATCAGATATGCAAAGCATTTTGGATTGTATCTTGATTATAATGGTTTTTTGAAAGTTCAGTTATTAAAAGTATATTAGTCCTTGCCATTTAACATAGTGTTTGCCACATTATAGGTGCTTACCACAGGCTTGTGAAAAAGATGAATTCATGAATGGCTTAGGTTGGCTTTTAGATCCACCCCCGCCTCCCTTTAGTAGGTCCAGTAAGTAAAGAAGTAAAGCTGCCTTGGGTAAGGGAAATTCTAGGGTCACTTAGTCCTTGACACATCTCTTACATCCCCCTGGAGACTGTTTCAGAACCACACTGGTCCATGACTTTTAAACAGAGAAGACTTCTTCTGTTGACTGTGTTTTTCATTCTTTTAGAGACAGGGTCTTGCTGCATAGCCTAAGCTGTCTAGAAGTTACTGTTGCCTGGCTAGTCTCATACTTGTGAGTCCTCCTGCCTTACCTTCCCAAGTGCTGAGATTTTAGGCATATGCCTCCAAACTGGGCTCTTAGTTTACTTAAAAAACTGTAATATTTTGATACATCATCTCCTTATTCCCAGTTTTCTTTGTATTTTATGGAAACCTAGAATAGAAAACAATGTGAAGCTACTACTTTTAGGCAGGGATTAGGGGAGAAGAGAATGAGGAAGGGAGAAGAGAGAGACAGAGAGAGAAAGAAAATGTTGACAGAGTCTAGAAAGGGAGAGTAAAGAACATGTATGACAGGAAAAGAGGGACAAGATGGCTCCTTGGCATGAGTGTTTCCTTCTAGACAAGAAATATTCATAATTAATGTGCTGCAGTGTCTAGAATTGCATGTACTATGTGTCTAATCATCCTAGTTAATAATGCTCTTCAACCTTGAAATTCTGTTTAAAAATTTTTTGATGAAATGCATTGACCAGAAGCTAGAAGAATATTGTGATTGATGATGTTTTGCCAATATTAGATGAGATGAGACACTGAAGTCATAGAAATGAGATCATTTGGATACTATTACTTTAAGGAAAGTTTTTATTCCTATTTCTGTGAATTTTGAAATTATTTACTAGAGGTGGTCTTTTAGAAGAGAAAAGGTGGTCATAAATAGAATAAAAGACATGGTAGAAAGAGAAGGCAAAAGGGGGGGCTAACATGGAAGAAAGAGAGCCTTGGTTTCTACCTCCATTACAGCAGCTTTTTATATAATCATTTGGATGAATGAAGACCTTTGTCAGGCACTCTGTAAACAACAGTTGGATGTGAGAAGAACAGAACTGCAAGAGTAGACTGTGAAGGCATAATTGGCGACCCTGGCCAAGGTTGGAGAAGAAGTTTTAATCTGGCCATGTGAGCTGATGATAAAACAACATGGTTGCAATGGTCTATAAACTGATTTTAGGGTGGAACATTTTTGCATATGGAATGATTTTCAAAATCCTTATCAGTTTGGAACAGAGGAATACCTTATTTTTCTGTGCCATCCTAAATTTAGCACTCACCCCAAGTTGTCTGCTTCACCTCTGTCTTCCTCTCAGTACATGACCTTCATTCCTCCATCACAGAGGATTGGAAGGGTGTCCTGACTGGAGCCAAACAGGCTATACATGGTAGAGGTGAAGGAAGTACAGGAGTTCATGTCACGAGGTGCTAATGCATTATAATTTACCAACAGAGAAAGCAAGTGATGACAAGGACAGATGAGGTAAAAGATTAAATGAGATAAAAGATTAAAAAATTAAATGTGTAAACTATCAAAACGAAGTTAGCAAAAAATGTAAACATAAGTCAGTAAATAATCTGAATAAAAAATAATTTAAAAACATGAGAAGAAAATTGCAAAAATATTGAAAAACTCTGTTCAAAGGGAATACAGAGATGATTAGTGCTGGTGCAGTGTAAAGTCTCAGCACCTCCTTTGAGGGGCAGTGTTATTACCTAAGGTAGTCTGGTGGCACTTAAGACTTGTTTTTTCCCCTCTTCCTAGGAACTCAGTGTCCTTTGTATATAACCCCTGTACCCTACAGACCATCCTCTGATCTCATTCCTTTCTTACGCACAAACTATGAAGGAGGATTTCAATATATAATACTGTCTCTTTAGATCACATTTATACAGAGTTCTTCCCCATTACTGTTCTGAAATGATTCTCACAAAGGTCACCCATAATAGAAAACCTGCATAGGAACAGATTGTATGAATCGTTTTTTTTTTTTTTAATTCATCCTGTTTCATTTGTCTGTGGGAAGGAACACTTCTTTGAAATTCTGCCCTTCCCTAATTCCTGTGATGAAGTTTTCTCAGACTTTCCCTTTCCTTATTCTGTGGTTCAGTCTGCCTCAGATCCTTTTTTGTTTCCTTTCTGCCATCCAAGTCCTGCATGCCCCTCTTCTCCTGTCCTGTTGCTAAGCTGTGCTCTGTAATCTTATGAATCTCCTGTTCCAGTAGTGTTTGAGACTGAATGTTACAAGCATCTGTATTTTCAGTTAAGATCAACACATTTAGAACCCATAAACCCGGAAATTTCATTTCCTCTTAGATTCAATTCGGAACAAAAATAAGTCAAAGCAGGGCTGAGGCCAAAGGATTATGAGTTGTAGGATAGCCTACACTGCATAGTAAGACTTGTCTCCATAAACCAAGGACTTAGGGTATAACTCAGTTGTAGATTTCTTGCCTAGCATGTGAAAACCCTGGGGTTTTGTCTTCAACACTACAAAATAAAAATAAGGTAAAATAAAATACCATTAAAATTACTTCACAGAAGCTTAATGTAGTTCTTATAATTTTCCTAAACACTGAATGTTTGTGTCACTCTGTAAATGTGAACCTTCATCTATCTTTTTCTTACGTTGGCACGACCTCTTTTTCTTGTTCCAGTCACTCTCCCCCTAAAAAACTCAGAAAATAAATGGAACTGGTTGCTATACAATTGAATCTCAGTTTATTGTTTTTCTACCCTTATTTTTTTTTCAGCTTAATCTTCTTTTTTATTGTAAAAATAACGTACAGAGGGGTTACAATTACATGGGCAAGATAGCGAGTACATTTCTTATCAAGCATTGTTACCTTTTCCTTTGTTTCCCCTTCCCATACCCCTCTCCGCCACCCCTACCCAATCCGCTCCCCCTCCCTACCAAAGTTGTGAAGTTCGTTTTTTGACATAACAACTTGTACATCTCGTTGTATCCCTAGTTAAACAATTTGTTTTTTCCCTTCCCCTCCACAAATTATACCAACATCAAATACAGTGAAAACAGCAGTTATACCATGGGGAAGGGACACTCAAAGCAACAAAGAAATCATCTTATAAATATGTTAGAAACAATAGCATGAAAGAAAAAAAACATTTGAATACTTATCTTGGGGTTCATTTCCCTAACATCAACTTATCTGAGCTATTCTGCTTAACTCAGACATACACTGGTTATTGCAAATAAGGGAAACCATGGGACCTATGTTTCCTTGGGCCTGGCTTACTTCACTTAATATATTTTTTTTCCAAGTCTTTCCATTTCCTAACAAATGGGGCAATGTCATTCTTTCTGATGGAGGCATAGAATTCCATTGTGTATATATACCACATTTTCTT
>NW_012267219.1:8997533-9008839 GCF_000151885.1 Dipodomys ordii | reverse complement strand
CTTTTGGAGTTGATTCTGGTGCAGGGTGATATATAAGGATCTAGCTTTAGTTTTCTACAAGTAGTTAACCAATTTTGCCAGCACCATTTACTGAAGATGCTGTCTTTCTTCCATTCTATTTTTTTAGCTCCCTTATCGAAGGTTAGATGGCCATAGGTCTTTAGGTTCATTTCTGGGTTTTCAATTCTATTCCATTGTTCCTGAGGTCTGTTCTTGTGCCAGTACCAAGCTGTTTTGTAGTAGAGTTTGAAATTTTCTACCCTTATTTTTTCCTTCTTTCTTTTTTCTTATTTGAAATTTCTCATCATATATGCAATTGGCAGTTTCTCTCTTCCCAATATCATCCAGTCTGCCTTCTTGAAATTACTGGAGTATGACAAGTTTTCCTGACGCAGCATCTTAAAAAAATTTTTTTGTAAAGATACTGTACAGAGAGGTTACAGTTACATGAGTAAGGTAATGAGTACATTTCCTCTAGAGCATTTTACCCCTGTTTTGTTTTCCCCAGCACCCCTTCCTTCTCCACCTTCTCAACTCCTCTCCCTCACTCCCCCAAGTTGTAAAGTTTGTTTTCAACATAGTGTCTTGTAGGTCTCATTGTTACAGTGGGTCAACCTGTATCCTTATTTCAGCATTTTGTTATTTTCCTTCTCCTCCCAAGTTAGAAAAATGTATATACAAATGCAGAGCACCGGAATCAAATACAGTGACAACAGGGGTTATAGCATGGGGAAAAAACATACAAAAGAAACAAAAAAATTACATAGTACATTAAAAACAACAGCGACAAAGCAAATACCTCTTGTGTCCCTATCTTGGTGTTCATTTCACTTAACATCATCTTTTTTTTTTTTTTTGCTGCGGAGTGGCTTTAATGTTTTTTAACATAACATCTAGGGAAGTTCATTTGTATTTCTCTAAATGGTACACTTTTCTTTGGAAAACAAGCCTTGTGGAGTTCCATCAAATTGTGTCAGCCTAACACATATTTCTAGAGGACTAGTACATGCAGCATTAACTACAAGGGATGGAACATTAATTGGACCCTCTCTGATGAAACTCAAGCCATTTCAACAAAAAAATTTTTTTAAACATCAAGGTAATGTGCCAGAACACATCAATGACAAAAGATTTTGTCTGCTAACGAATCTGGCTTAATAGCTAAACACTTGAGACCATAAACCAGTCATGTTACAGCTTACATCAAACATCTTCACCTGTCCAAAACCAAGGTGAAACTAGAAAAAAGCATTACTAATCTGCTTTGCCTATGGTGTCTCAGTATCACTTAAAAGTATAAAGAAATCTTATCCTCCCCTTTAAGTAGCTGTCATGCTATACAGACTTTTGTTAACATTTAACATCATCTTATATGGACATATCTATATAGCTTTTGACCTTTTCTGTTTGTCTGGTCAGATTATCCTAGATGTATACTATTGCAAATAAGGGAAACCATGGGATCCATCTTTCTTTGGGTCTGGCTTACTTCACTTAATATAATTTTTTCCAAGTCTTTTCGTTTATACAATGGAATTCTATGCTTCCATCAGAAAGAATGACACTGCCCCATTCCTTGGGAAATGGAAAGACTGACTCAGCATCATGTCTGATTTTCCTCCATGGAGCACTTCTGCTCTCTCTCACTCTTACCTGATTAATTCCCAGTCGTTACTTAAAGCTAAGCTTTCTACCATAGACTTGAGGGAACCTCCCTTAACCTCTTAGAAAAGAGAAAATTTTGTTTGCAGATTGTTATCTTTCCCTTGTTGTCTTCTCTTTGTAAATCTCAGTGTTGTCATCATGTGGTGTGTGTGTGTGAGTGTGTGTGTATATGTGTGTGCGCGCACGCATGTGTGCGCGCATGCTTGCTCAGGTACTAGAGCAGGCCTCATATCTTGTTTGGCTTTTTCACTTAATGCTGGGACTCTACTACTTGAGCCACACCTCCACTTCAACTTTTTCCCCCCCTGGTTAGTTGGAGATACAAGTCTCCTGGACTTTTCTGCCCAGGCTAACTTCTAACCATGATCCTCAGATCACAGCCTCCTGGGTAGTTAGAATTACAAGCATGAGCCACTAACACCCAGCTTCTGTATTATCTCTTTAAATCCATAAAAGTGGAGGACATTTCTGTTTTGTTTAAGGCCCTTCCCCCAATGTTTGACATCTTTTCACCATTATAAATCTATATTGAGTTGATGAAATATAAATTTTAAAAATCCTATATTCTCCTTCAGTCCAGTTTAAATGTCATCTTTCTGTAAAAACCCAACCATTTAACAAAAACTCCTTCCATCATTGAATCTATTGATTCCAATATAATAGTTTAACCATTGACTAGTATAGCTATGAAGAGCTCACTGAAGACAAGGGAGGAAGGAAGAACTTTCATGAAAGAAAATAGAGACTGATAACTAAGTGCAATGTGGAGTGAAAGTCCTTGGATAAAAGATTGACATTTGTGGAAAAATTGATGGAGTGAAATGTGTGCATTTTCTTTTTAAATAAAATTGTACCAAGGTCAGGTTTAAATAGTTGACATGAAGGTTATGAGCGGTAGTAATATTAGAGCAAGCAGGGTGATAGGTTCATGGGAACCTTTTCTACAACGCTTGAAACTTTTCTCTAAATGTTTTTCAAAGTGAAAGGTTAAAAATTCAATTAGGAGCTTCCACAGATAATGTCTTAATATTTAGATTCCTACCCCTCTAATATCGTGTAGTCTAGTGGGTGTTCAAAAACCACCAAATTAATTTGTTCTTGCTTACTTCCACTTTGGATATTTGCAGTCTGTATTGCCTTCTTTCGTTTCCTCTTTCACCTAGCAACAGCTTAGCTCCTTTAGGGAGGTCCTGGTCCCAGAGTGCATGTGCTTGAGAGGCCAGCATCCTGCATTTCACTGGCATTGGAACTATAACACATATATATCCAAGGTACTGTACTACAATGTGAGAATGAAGAAAAATGATCTAAAAATGCAGATTACATTTCCTGATAAGACATTCCAGTCAGATTTTCAACTGAACATCTTTTTCAATTTTCTAAACAAATTAATGCAGCCTTTTATGTTTTATACATTGAGGCGTAGACACATTTCCATTAATAGGATCTCATCTCAAATTTTGTGTCCCTCTAAAATGTTTTAAACAGATAAAAGCATATTTTTTACCCTGATACATTGTGATAGAAACCTAAAACACTGACTTTTATTAAGATAAAAAAGTTGAAAAATAAGTTTAAAACCTTAGAAATACTTGTAAACATCTTTCTGAGCATTTTGAAGAACATTCTAAACTTAGTTCATTGCTTTAAAATGACTAGATAATGACACATGTAATTAATAAGTGCTATAATAAGACCTTCTAATCAGCTGAAAGTTTAAGAAAGGCTTTCTAAAGGTGGAATCCTTTATAGAAATTTAAGGCCCATATGAAATTATTTTCCTTCTGCTCATGAAACCTTTGATTTCTAATTATTTTCTATTGAACACATAGTTTCCATTTCAAGCATAGCTGACTAGTCATTTGCTTTTATAAGTCATGTACTAATAACAACAGAGTTTAGATTGTTTTAGCAAAGAAAAGTCCTTGTCTGCTTCTCTGTGTTCTTCCCTAGAGCTTTTTGCTGTGCACAGCTCCCTAGCTATGTTTCTCTATGGCATTTGTTGTCTTTGTGTTAAGGTGCTCACATCTCACAAACAGAACCATCTATATTTGTAAAATAGGGATCTTGGAGCAGAAGCTTCCTACAGTAGACATTTTTACAATGCCGGAAGGGACCTTGCCATACTCTTGTTCCTTTAGCATAAAATACAGGTGACTGGATGCAGGGCAATTTCAGCTAAAATTCAATTAAAAAAGAAAAAAATACTTGGACATGTTTAATTAAATGGAACTCTAAGCATTCACACAGTGAGACCAAAGGAAGATATTCTTAGGAGAGAATCACAATGGCTCAATAGCTATATGCATATGATCATATAAAATGATGCTTATTGTAATGAATTCTATGAAATGGAAACAAGAGTTTTCTTAATTGTATTATTTACAGTTTTTCTCTTCTTTCCTTTTTTTCCCTTCTGTTGCTGTTCTTGATTTCTGTATCTTTTGTCTTATATATGTTTATCTGATTTTGGGAGGGGAAGGGGAAACACAGAGGTCATGGAATAAAGGGTGAACTAATCCAGCCATGATACTAGACACTGTGTTGGAAATGAATTGTACAACTTGAGAGGGAAGGGGTTGGGAGGGGAAAAATGGAAGAAAATGAGGGAGGGGGTGACACTGTTCAAAAAGAAATATACTCATTACCTGACTTACGTAACTGTGACCCCCCCCACACACACACACACATCACCTTTACAATTAAAAAAAAAAAGAAAATCAGGAGCCTTCAGTTTTCAGTTTACTGTCTGAAGAATGTTAGTTACTGGTTATCTGAAAGCTGCTTGCCATTTGAGGCATTGTAAATGTTTTTTTTGAGGTAATAGGTATAGAGAGTCAGTAACATTTTCTGTGTAGAGGGCTTCCCATGGTAGAATCTCCTTTCTCCAATACACCACAGCGTGATCTGTCCTTGAGGCCGTCTTTTGCTTTAACATTAAAAGATGAACAAAAACCCATCTATCATTTTTAACAAGCTCTATATTTAGAAGAACGGGGAATCTGTACATTGAGAATTAAATTTATATTCAAATCCTTAACCACAAGGTTGAGCTTGGTGGCACCTGCAATCCAAGCGCTCTGGAGGCTGAGGCAGGAGGATCGTGAGTTTGCAGCCAACCCAAGCCACCTACTAAGACCCCGTCTCAGAAAAAAAAATCCCTAATTACATATATCTTTAAAGTATAATCTTAAAATGTAAATACTGAGCATTAAATATATGTTCCTTATTTTTATTGCTTCAATTATTAATTGATCGCATCACCACCTACCTCTCAGACCTGATTTTTCATAATTTTTTCTTTGCTTCTTACTATGCATATCCATGTTCAATAATTTCATGACATCTGTTTTCTATGTAATTTTATGCAACAAAAAGTGGATGCACTGGAAGAGTGAAATCAACACTTCGGCTTACTTTGAATGCCACTGTATGGCACAACCTTGTTGTAGTCTGAAATATTTGTTTAATAACTGATGAGAAGAAAGATTATAGATGTCTCAGGATATGTCTCCAGATTACTTTAAAGTTGTAGACATCTTTTCTAAGATTATGTTAGAGTGCCCTCTAGCCTGTGTAGCAGGAAGAAAAATATTTCCCCTCCCAGAAGTTCATGTCCAGTGGTACGGTATTTGCTATATAAAGGACATTATTATTCCATTGAATTTGCTTGGATGCTTTTGCTTATAGCTGACATAAAGTTGGTTTCTTAAGGAGTCTGTGCCTTTTGCAAAAGAAATATCCAATATCCCCCAAAACACTGCCCTGCTGTGTCTGAGGGGATGTCATCTTAGCAGCTAACTGAGAGACAGTAGGCAAGAGCTCATATTCCCACCTTTCGTCTCCATCTCCTACCCCAAAACTTCACTGCACAAAGCCTATCCTTGAGTATGGCAAAGATACCGTTGGTGTTATTTAATTACCATTGTTCCCTAACCTTTTCTTGTCTACCACCTACATTCTCTCCCTTTATATCATTTTAGGAAAGAAAAAGAAGTATACACTTAAGCCCACTGGGCTATCTTGATTTAAATTTAACAAATATACTTTAAAAAGAAAATTAGTAGTTCTTAGAATTTTTCTTTGATATTTGTGGCTTTCTGGCTTACCTCTCTTTTAGAGAGAAACCTAGACAAACCCCAGGAATTTCATTAAATAAGATCCACAATATAGTTTTTCAGAATTAAAAAATGAAATGTCTTTATTTTTCTTTAAAAACTTCAAATTGTAGAAGTAAGAGAATAGTAGAACATAATTTATTCTATTACCAGATAACCTATGCAATTTTCTTAAAAGGCAGGCTCTTTGCTGATTATTGAAAACACTTAATGGGAAAAAAGGCATTCTTCAGATATTTGAGTACACAGACTTTATAACTTAAGAAAATGTGCTCCAACAAATTAATACGCTGCTGTAGAGAACTGTAATGAATAATTAAAATAGAACTGGAATTGTCTAAATAAGTGATAACCAGCGATTGTCGTGTACTGCTCTGATTTTTTTTCATGGATTTTTTTGCTTGCTGATTTGCCTAGCATGGTAATAGGCAAAGGATTCCCAAGGCATTAAATGTGAATTAACATGTTACTTAGTGCTTTCCTGGATATTTCAACCTTGTTTCAGAATTTGGCCAGTTATTTTAATTTTGTACCCTTTTCTTATACTTACTGTACAAATGAACAACTATCTGTATTAATGAGCATTTGAAGGTAAATCTATCAGAACTCCATGGTTTGAAAAACAAAATCTGGCATTTCATTATTCATGTAGACATTAAGCTTTCCCTCATGCTTGATTCTGAGCACTGAAATGAGCATTTCAGACAGAACACATATCTTTATTGTTAAATAATTTAGAAGCATTAACAACAATGCACATTTAAGAGATGTTATGTTTTATTTTGAAATGTTTCTTATAACAACAACATCAGTATTTCTGTGTTTATATCTAAACATACTAAGTGATTTCTAAGTGAATTTTCCCAGAAGACTGTCACTGGTCATTGGTTTAGAAAATTCCAGTTCATTTTCAGTTGTTTCCTGGTTTGCCATGTTTTAAAATAGCCTTTCTTGGTGATTTCATCTTTGAGCTGATAAATAGAGCTGGCAGTTTTCAGATGTAGTCTCCTAGTCTTAGTGCAAAAGACTGGACATAGAATGCAGATCACTCAGTGACATCCAGGAACTTACTCTGGTGATGGAAGCTTTAAAACTGATTGTTCCCAAAACAGGAACCGTTACAGTTTAGCCCTGAAACCAGCTTTCAGGCCAGCTGTTTCTTGCACACTGTGAAGGAGCTCAGCTTTATACTCCTACTGGTACTACTATTCTTAGATAAAACATCAAAACAATACATACACTATTGAGAGTGGGGAAGAAGGAGGGATGAGTAGACAGGTGGAAGATTTGGAGCAAGTCTAACATTTGTTGAGTGTGTAGGACAAGTAGCTTGATATATATCATCCTGTTGAATCACTGCATCATCAAGAACTAACTTCCCTGTTTTGTATGTAAAAAATATGAATTTATTTCCCACTGATCTTGTTTAGTCATTTATATCCTGGATTGCTAAGTTGGTATTTCTGGCTCATGCTTTCTGTACATATGCCATATCAAGAGAAACATATATTCCTTATTTCAGAAATATATATATATATATATATATATATAATGTATATATTGTTGTTGTTGTTTAATATAGTGCAGCTTTGAGAAGACTTTATGTACTGTTAGTTATCCCTAAACATTACAATATAGTTGTGGTATTTTTAATAGACCATTGGCTTGTTATTCCAAGTGATAAGCCAGCAAGGAAATCAGAAGAGTATACCTCTCTCCTTCCTTTTGCTTTCTGTCTCTTGCTAGACACCAATTTTTTCTTAGAATAGCAATAATTTTCCTTGGACCTGTGGTTTTGGTATCATTTGCAAAGCAGTGGTTCCCAAATCAATACTAAGTCTGTTTTGTAGTTCTGTAACAAAATACCTGGGGGGCTGGATAATTTATAAAGAAAAGAGATTTATTTCTCTCACAGTCTGGAGGTCAAAGACATGTCCCCAGCATCTACTTGGCCGCTGGTGACGGTCAATTGCTGCTCTATGCATAAAAGGAGAGTAAGAAGAGCAAATGAGTGACTGTAAAGAGATCACATGACAAGAGAGGAAGCAAGGGGGACAAGGAAGCCAGACTCAGTTAACAACCCGTTCTTACAGGAGCTAACCCAGTGCCATAATAAGTTTGTGTGTTGAAACATACCTGACAGAAACAAACATAAAAGAGAAAAGATTCATGTTGCTTCATTGTTTCAGAGGTATCACTCTATGGCCAGTTGACTCTATTGTTTTGGGGGCCTGTGATGAGACAGAACATTATGGTGGGGAGCATATGGCAAAGCTGCTCCCCTCGTGGTGGCTAGGAAGCAATGAGAGCAAGGGCCTGCCCCCATTGATCCAACTTGCTTCCAGTAAGCCTCACCTTCTCCATGCTTAACCATATCCCAGTAGTACCACAAGCTGGAGGCCAAGCCTTCTGCAGAGGAGCCTGTGGGAGACCTTGCAGATCCAAACCATAACATATAGCACTTACATTCATTTGTAAGAATAGGATCTTCATGACCTCTTAAAGGTGCCACTATCTGTAGCTATCACATCATGCCTTAACATGAGTTCTGATGGGAACAAACCACAGCGGAGTCTTAGTTCCCTAGTACAGAGCTTTCCTGAGACAGCCTTGGATTCAAGAACATTTGTTCTTTGGCATAAAAGGAGTATTCAAAATGTGCCATTTGATCTGGGAACCAGTGGCTCAGACTTGTAATCCTAGCTATCCAGGAGGCCAAAGCCTGAGAATTGAGGTGCAAAACCAGCACAGGCAGGAAAATCCATCAGACTCTTATTTTTGGTTAACCATGAAAAAGCCAGTAGTGGGAGTGTGGCTGAAGTAGTAAGTACCAGCCTTGAGCAAAAAACCCAGGCCTGAGTTTAAGCCCCAGCACTGGTGCATATATACACATGCAGACACACAAATAGACATACACACATGTAAATACATAAATAAATGTGCCATTCTACCTTTGTAGGAGTTCTATACCTCTGCAAAGAGATGCAGAACTCCTTGTCAAACACAATAGCCTGGTTTTTCAATTCAGCAATTACATTTCCTAAAGTCACAGGGTCTCAGGAAACATAAGCTCTCCGTAAAATATTTAAGACCTTTCCTTCCTACCAGATGTGCCACACATGTGGCTGAATGAAGCTACCCCTTATGGCAGTGAGAGTGACAAGTCTTAGGCTTGATTCTGCTTTCCCTTTTTCTTTCATCTATTTCTTAAAATAAATAAGATTTTCTTTTCCCTCACCACAGGAAATTTCTTGAATAGTGCTTGCTGATATGATAAAGTTGTTATTTTGCACATATAGTCAAGATTTTCTTTAATTGGTAAACTTAAAAATAATCTAGATATGAGTGATAAATTCCCATGCAACTGACTTAAATAACCTGGTCCCTTTTAATCCTTGTCTCTCTACTTGGAAAAGTGGAGAACTATCTATACTGCAATGCATTTTCTTCTTGCTTTTGGATATACAGGATTTAGGAAGCAAAATAAAAAGTACTTTATCTTAGCTCTTAGCATAGAAACTGCAAGTTACCTACCCAATATCTATACTCTCTCTACTCACAAAAATCTGATGGTTTTCCAGCTGGCACTATGCCCAGATTAACACTTATTTTCTTTCTTCCCTTAGGTAGTCAAGTAGATTAAACTGAAGTCCTTGGGTGGGCTTTCGGGAAAGTTATGTAAAGCTGGCTGAGTCAGCTGAGAAGCACACTTTTGACCCTTCCCTTCTTTCTCCTATTTACTTTCTAGGTGAAGTAAAATATTCAAAGTTCAACAACCACCTTGAGGATAAAATCCATGTAGAAAGTAGGATTGGAGGTTTTGATGCTGCTGAAGCTGTACCAGAACATAAATTTCTATCTTAGTCAGTTTGAGATAAGACTGAGTGACTTAACCAAAATTTATTTGTTACAGTTCTAGAGGCTAAGTCCAAGATCAAGGAGCCAACAGATTCAATGACTCCTGAGGGCCTGTTTCATGGTTCATACAGGGCAGTTTTCTCCTTGTCCTTACAAGGCAATAAGGTCAATCAAACAAGCTCTCTGAAAGTCTCCATTATAATAATCCAATACATGAATGCTCTGCCCCCATGACCCACTTATCTCCCAAAGCCCCAACTTGTCAATAGCATTACTTTGGAAGGTAGAATTTGACATTTGAATTTTAGGGGAGTGAAAACATTTAGTCTATAATAGATGCCTACATTATCTGTCTTGTTTAAGCATGTATTTAGGGTTTCCGCTGTTTGTGGACAAACTTGATCCTACTTGATAGTATTTCCTCTACTTTTCCAAGGCTAAAATGCAGAACCATCCATTCCTGCTTCAGCCTCTTTGCTTTCCCAACCTTGATTTCCTTCTTTACTGCTTTTTATTACCATCCAAGAGGACATTTTTAAGTAGGAGTTGCCTGCTTAAATATCATGTAGTCCCACTGGTCCAGGTACTTCTGCTGTTCCTTCCTTTGTTCTCTATAAACACAGTTTTATAAAGAGGTGCAGAGACTCATGGCAGCACTCACAGCAGTAGTTGTGAGGTGGGAAGGCAGGATAGGGCAGTTGTTTTCCTCATGAGCAACTGACATCTAGATTCTGTCCTACATCGAAGATGAGTGGACAGGGATGGAATCTCACCTGGATCAAGATTCTTTCCAGTGCTATTGATAGGATGTAGGGCCATCATAACAGCAGCATTTTCCTGAGTGAATGTCACATTGGTTAGTGAATGAGAGAACTCCCTTGAATTCTTTATTGGATCAGGGGACTCCTATCTTTTCATAACTTTCCTGGGTAGGTTGCTAATGTAAAAGAAGTAGAGATACAATTCAGCTTAGGGATAAGGTAAGGACAGACAAGACAACTGGATGAATCCCTTTCTATGCCTTGTCATTATTAGAAGGAGATGATGATACTCATGTACAGGCTCTGTCGCTTGGCTCTATTGCCCCAGCTACTGTCAAGATCTTTAGTGTTGAGGCCTTACATGAACTTTCTTGCTTAGCAACACAATCCCTGCAAGGACAGCCTGTTACCCCTTTAAGTATCTGAGCACTTGGCATGCTTTTAGAGAGTAATTTCAAGGTAGAGGGTAATTGTTGATAATAAACACACTACATTGGGCACAAGCTGGTCTAAGAAAGAGTGTTGTAAAAAGAGATTTGTAATGATAACAGATTATATCCTAACAAGATAAAGGGAGTTATTTCAGCTTTATTTGGCATGGGTTCTTCACTAACAGCAGCATAATTTGTAATACACATATATAATAGTAATTTATAACCATATATGTTGTATATATTTTGTAATATACATATTGTATATGTGGTATATAAGTTGATGTTAGGCGAAATGAACCCCAAGATAAGGATTTATATACACATTTATGTACACAAATGTTTATGTATGTATATACAGATACACATACAGTCATATGGCTTATGTGTAATGTATAAATCATATATAATATGTAATAATTTATGTATTATATAATATATAACCCAGTATGTAGGTTGTGCATATATATATA
>NW_012267219.1:8974447-8997483 GCF_000151885.1 Dipodomys ordii | reverse complement strand
TATATATATATATATATATATATATATATATATATATATATTGCATTTTGAGGGTAACATCAAGAGAATACAAGAGGTCCAGAAGAGAACAAATGTAGTTACCGATGGTTTGAAATGTCAAGTCTTCCAGAAAAGGCTAACAAGGGGCTGGATTCACTGAGCTTGGTAGTGAAGTGATTTAATAACTGTTAGCGAGAGCTTTGGTCGGGAGGACACTGACGAATGCTCTTTCTCCTCACAGAGGACACAAGGAATTACTTAATCTGAAAAAGAAGAGGGTCTTATGTTACATATAGAAGCCATTTTTTCAAAGTGAGCATCATTAAAGATGAAAATGCCACTAGCTATGATCAATTTCTGAGGAGTGCTAGAAACTCTGAGTTTTAAGATATTACTAATGTGGCATAACATAGCCTATGAACACTCGGGGCACTGGTATTGAATCTCCATTCTTGCCTTAGTTTACACAAGTAAAAAACTCTTCCACTTTGTAGGTATTTCCAGTGTTTTAGAATATAGTATTTGGTCAAACATTTGTGTGATCCAGGTGATAAATATCACTTTCTAACTGAACTGTTAACTATTTTTTGTTTGAGATTTTATAGCACATGGCTTTGACAAATAGTTTGTTTCCAACACTGATAGGTCTTTGTTTTGTGAGGATTTAGCTTTTATAGACTAATAGACCCTAGCATTTTATGGCAAGTAATTATTATTACTTGGTTTTTACAAAGCTATAACTGATATGTGTGTGTGCACATGTGTATCTACACATTAATACTATGAAGAAAGTAATATAAGAAATGTGCTTAAAATTAAAGTCAAGAAAAATTAAATATTTACACTAGCATTTTTGTTCCCTTTCAATGTCCCATTTGTGAAAACCGTTCTGGAAAGAATATCCTGTTCTCATTGGTGTCATCCACTGCCAATCTGTGGTCCCCTCAGTCACATCCCTGTGTTGAGCCTTGAAGCACATGTTCTGAAGTGGCTGCTTATGTACTAATCTCTGGGTCTTAATCTCTGGTGCATTTTTTGGAATAATTACTCTTTTTTGATAAATTTATTTTTGTTAATTTAATTTTACGGTCAAGGTGATGTACAGAGGGGTTACAGTTACTTACATAAGGTAGTCAGTACATTTCCTGTCAAATGTTACCTCCTCCCTTGTTTTTCTCCCACTCCCTTTTCTGCAATAAACTTCCCCCTCCCCCCCTGCCAAGTTGTAAAGTTCATTTCCAACATATTGTCTTGTGAGTATCTGGTGCATTTTTCTCTACCCAATGTTGGGTATGCATGTACAATTATTCAACTTGTGTCCATTTTCTGTACTGCAGGAGGTTGAGTTGAAAGGAGAAATTGAGTTATTCTGCCTTCACCCTTCATGGTAGACTCAATAGTCTTGGCTGAGACTCATACTTTCTTGCTATGCTCTAGAAGCTGATTTCTGGCTCCCAAGGCACTTTGAGAGTGTTGAGCTCTGTGATCAAAGATGAGCTAGCATACTGAATACTACCTGGGTGCCAAGGGCTATCTAAGTGCTTTATGTGCATTAATTCATGTCATCTTCTCACTTGTGCTGTGATTATGTGTCTCTCTCTATTATTTTATAGATAACAAAGTGGAGTTATACCAAATAGAAGTAATACATCCTGGACCACTTAGCGGGCAGATGACTGAGTTGACATTAAGACCCAGCAAGCCAGCACAGGAGCTGGCACATATGACCACTACACAGCATAACCTCTCAGTTTGAGTGGCATCCCATTTCATTCAAGCAGGACCTTTTTGAAGATGATCTGAAAAAGGCCTCAACACATTTTTTATTCTTTTATGGTGGAAATATTGTTGAAATTCTAGGACTAGAAAACTGTCATGCTATTTTATTACTCCTTATTTCATGACACTTGCAGTCTAGAATTTATTAAGGCTGGTTACCTTGGAACTCTCCTGACTCTAAGCATATCTTCCCAATTCATTTTTTTGGGCTGCCAGCGTTGTTCTTTTCACCAGCCTTTTAACCCTGTCACATCCCTTCTTTACGTCATTACAATATTAACTTATACCACCTTGTCACTTTGAGGAGGAACATACATTTACTGCAGAGCATAGCACAGATGACAGCTTAGGAGACATTTGTTGGAACTCATTAAATGCTGACTTAAATGTTCTATTTTACATCCAGTGAAGAATCTAGACACACCAAAGTTGTTTTTATTTTTTTTAAAGTACTCAAAGGCAATATCCTCCCAGTCACTCTTGCTTTAAGTTTTATTTCTTCCTGACTGTTATCTCTTTGGCCATGTCCTTCTCTGTGTTCCATTATTTACCCATAACTGGCTTTGCTTACCCCTAGACTTCTCAGCAAGTTAGTCATGCAGTGCACTCTTAAATGTAGCTGACTTTATTGCATGTTTGATAAAATGGGGGCCAACTAGTAGTTTAATCACCACAATACACGTACCTTTAAACTGAGTGCAGACCTTTTTATTCTAAAATGTCTCTAGACATCCTATTACAGAGAGCATTTTCATATCATCCTTGCAGGAAGCTCCAGTCCCTCGTTCAGCCTCTTCTACCCAAGTTCAGATTCAGATTTTCTTATATTTTATCCAGTATATTCTGGCTAACACCCCTTATTTGGCCTCATGCCCACCTTTGTCGAAGGATTCAATAATACCTCATTCATCGAAGTGGCTATTGTTTATTTATCAGAGCTATCAGTGACTCTGGACTTTTAGCCTTGTCTCCCTTCTCTGTTCCATCTGAACCTCTGTTCAAGTTCTGAAGATGAAAAGATGAGTTATTCTCTTAGAACTGGCCATATAATTGTTTAAATTTTAACTATAGTCTCTAGGCTGAACTAGTAACAAAGGCATGTTAATTTTATAATTTAGTCACAAAATAGGAAACATAGGGTACTATGAAATGATTATTATTTCCATTCTTTCTGATAATGACAGAAACATGAATGTAAATTGGTAGTCCACTTATTTTAATTGCAAGGGGCAGTGTCAGATCTGGGACTACCTTTACTTTTGAGGATACATCCTTGAATAAGGTGGTGATTGGTAATCCAATCTGATTTTTGCTTATTACTTGTGTTCAGTAGAGCACTGCAGTGAGCTTGAGACATACAGGGTTCAGCAGATACATGGGGAGAGAATAGATTCAGACCATGGGAGGCTGTGATCACTGACTATTGTAGGAGTATCTGATCAGTGAGGCAGTTTATGGTGTCAGGGGCAAGTGCAATGCACTGGGAGCTCCTGGTGGAGCATAGAAGGCAATATGCATGGCACAGCAGGCCCACATCAGAGAACTCTATGGCAGAGTGCAACCACTGAACAGAGGATGGCACTAAGACTTTGAGAGGGAGATAAATAGGTCATAACCCTAGCCCTATGGCTAGATTTCTAGGCTGGTGCAGTTCTTCCTGTACTGTGTAGGTGGAACAATGAAACCACTTTCTGAAAAATCAGACCCAAGGAGGCCACCACACTGTTGGCCACCTTACTGCCAGCATCTCTGGAAGCAGCCTTGTACCTACTTGGTGCTAACCCTGATACTACTTACTGCCTGAGTCCCTCACAGTAAATGTGGTGTCACTTCTCTGGTGATGGCATGTTTTTCTTCCTTGTTGCTAGGGTTGCCGTTAGCTATCACAAGTCCTTGCCTTGATTGTCTGAGCTGCCCACCTATCAGGAAGGAGATAGCCATGTGCTATGTGTGGTTTGAAGTGGAATTACCAATGCTTTCCTACTGGAGATGTTTGTCACCTCAGAGATTTTCCAGTGGCTATCTATTCCTCATCTATCATTTTTTTCTCAAAGTATCTAATCATCTGTGAGAAGGAAGGAGGATTTTAATGTCAAAGCATTTTTCTTCCTCCAGCTCCAGTATGTTCTTCTTCTATTTATCCTCCATCTCTTTCAGGAAGGAGTGTGGCTAACTCACTGTTCTGACGAGGAGTAGCAAGATGGAGATCCTCCTGATCTCCATTCATGTTGGTGTGGAGGACATAGCTGCTCCACTGTTGATTATGGCTTGCTCACCTTCATTTATTCTAAGGTCTGAACACTCTAGCCATATACTTCTGCGGGGAGGTAGGGTAGCAGAGCCTTTCCATTGACTCCTGGCTGCAGCCCAGTCCTGCCCTGTCCCTTCTTCCTGGAGGCTTATGCTGATGACTGTGATCATTCAGATGTGAACACTTTCCCAGGGCTGGCAGCACTGCTAGGTCCTTGATACAAAAAAATTTACATTAAACCCTTGAGCGGTTCTAAACCATTGAGTCACAACTGCAGCCTATTTCTTAGTAAGGTTATGCAAAGCCTTGTATAAATTTTGAATCATCATTGCCATTATCTCAGAAAACTGCTAGGAACTTTTGCTAGTTGCTTTCCAAATATAAGCTAAAACCTTTATGGAGAAATAGAAAAGCTTTAGCTTACTTGAGATTCCTTCACTATATTATTTCATCAAAAGAAATTCTTTATCAGAGAGTATGTGCCTTCTAGGCATTTCATAGCAATCATAAAATTGCTATTAGAAAACCAATTTAATAATATTTAGAGCAATAATAAAATATAGCAACACCTTATTTGCTCTCTCCCAGATTCATTTGTTTTCTACAGCGGTCTTTAAGTCTCAGAAACGCATCACAAAGTCGTTGAGCGCTGGTGATCCTGGAATATGGACGATCCCAGTCTTTACTGTTTTCATCCCAGCATGAATACAGTTTTATTTTTTTTCCTGTTACTCTATCATGTTCTCTTTCCTCCTGGCAAAATTTATCTTTAGTCAGATAATTTCATTTTAGATATAAAGGTTGATCCATTAACATTTATAATAAATTGATTTGTATTCTAGCTACAGTCATCTGAATTATTTGCATTTTTAAAAATTTTCCTCATGCTTCTTCTTTTCCATTTTGTATTTGCTGATGCTCACTCTCAGATATGAAGCAGAGAATATTACTTAGTTCCTTCCAGAGATATGCCATCTTTGTCATCCAGCTAACAAGAAGATTCTTTGAAAGAATTACATTTAGTTTCTACTATTCTTTATCCACATCAGTGGAATCACTGATTTCACAGACAGTTGTTTCTTATTACCCAAATTATAATTAAATTCAATTTTATCTAAATACCTTAATTTGATTTAGTATTATATTCAGTAAAGTCAAACTTTGGCTTGACATTGGTTGTTAGAATCCTTCTTTTGCTACCAAACAGCTATGTTGATAAGCAGTTCAAGTACTCTCAGCCTCAGGTTACTTATCTGTGATATATATTTATTATATGTACAACATTTGACATGTAATAGGTATTCAACAAATGATAGTTATTCTATTGTTAGAAATCCAGCAACAAATTCAGTGATATGAAATATACAATGACATTTCTTAAAATTATGCAAATAGAATGAGTTCTAAGCTTAAGAATATTACCATTTTTTGGGGGGGATAAAATTAGAAAGCCAGTGAACTATTTATTCTGAGCAGAAGCAAAAGATGTGATGCAGCTTACACCACTGACCATCTTCCTTTGACATTTTTTTTAGTAGACAAACATTTAACAGAGCATGGTATAGTAGAGTGAAGCAATAGATCACAGTTCTCTAAATGGGTAAAACTAGTAAAAAAAAATTCTGTGTGTCACATTCAGGCACAGGGACACTAGACAAGAAAAGTGTGACAGGATTGAAAAAATTATCTTTGAGACTGAACTATATATAGCTAACTTCATTTTCTTGGACAAATTGTGTAACCCTTTAGAGTCAGGTTTTTTCCTGATCAACTGTGTTTTCAAGCATACTTCCTCATTAATATTCAATTGTATTATAGGACAACAGATTGTTGATTCAAATGTAACCTTCAAATATTTTTAGGGTTCTCTTTTTCAAATCATAATATTTGTTTTTTATTTACTTGATCAATAATTTTGGTTTACTTAAGTGTGGCTTAGGAAGTTTGATGATAGCAACTGGGTGGCTTAGTAGAAAACGTATTCTAGATTTACAAAACGTTAACTCCTATTAGTTCCTATTAATAGGAAGCTGGAGTCTTTAGGGCCATGATTGTTACCCTATCTGCACATTGCCAGAACCTCAACAGGCTTAAAACATAAGTCAGTTCTTGGTTCTTCACTCTGAGCATTTGAATGAGTCACCTGGGGTAGAACTTGTCTGTGTTTGTTAAAGCTTTTGAACCCCAGATAATTCTGATGAATACAGTGGACAGAGAACTGCTAATCAGCACCCGTCCTTATCTAAATTAAATTTGCTTTTAATTAAAGTAGCATTTTTTTCTCTTCTGGTGAAAGGGAGCATGTGGGAATAAATACCACATCTGATAAAGGAGAAACAATTTAACATGAACTCCAGCTTTATGCTTCTTCT
This sequence comes from Dipodomys ordii, assembly GCF_000151885.1. Classification (NCBI taxonomy): domain Eukaryota; kingdom Metazoa; phylum Chordata; class Mammalia; order Rodentia; family Heteromyidae; genus Dipodomys; species Dipodomys ordii. The sequence continues at coordinate 8,991,081 of NW_012267219.1, read as the reverse complement.
AGTAACTTTAAAGTTTATAAAGGAACATATAAGGTTATAATAGTTATATGGAGACATCTATAGTTTATTATCCTATCACTACAAATGACAATGTGACTAACTCACATTAATGGACTCAGGTGTGCCAAGAAGTGTCAAAATGCTTTAGGACTGAATCTCATTCAGTCTTAACAATGGCCTATAGAGGGGCTGGGAAGGTGGCTCAGTGGTAGAGCGCTTGCCTGGAATGCATGAGACTCTGGGTTCGATTCCTCAGCACCACATAAGCAAAAAGAAAAAAACTGGAAGTGGCGCTGTGGCTCAAGTGGTAAAGCGCTAGCCTTGAGCTGAAGAGCTGAGGGACAGTGCCCAGGCCCAGAGTTCAGGCCCCACGACCGGACCCAAACAAAACAAAACAAAAACAATGGCCTATAGATACTTCCTACTCCACTATACACATTAGCACACTGAGGCACAGTGAGAATTTTACATATATAAATATTTGATAAAGTTTTAGAATTAGTTATTATGGCTTTATTGCCAAGCCTTCTTTCTCAAATATGTCTATTCTTCATCAATCTTGGGTATTTCCAGACGCTGCTAGAATTTGAAATGCTAACTTACATTAGAATATATTTTACTCCTAAGGCAAAAACCAAAGGGTAAATCTGCAAACTACTGAATTTCCTCTCCTGTGCTGACATAGTTAACAAAACCAGAAAATGAAAGATAAGATCAAGTGGTTCACACTGCACAGTTTTAATTGCTTTGCTTTCTCATTTCCTCAGCTTTCAAGATTACTATCTGATTGAAGCTGGGGAATAGAGATGGGCAGTGCCAAGAGTAGAGGGAGACATACTTTCATTTTAGCTCTCACTTCGGTATGTGATCTTGCAATAGTCAAACTTTATGAGATTTGAGCATGATGTAAAATGAATGGTGATGATATAGTTCTTAACAGTGAGGAATGATTACTTTAACAACAGCTTCTTCATGGTACTCTTGTCCTAAGCATGGCACAAATCTGTAATACAAGCTGCTCTGGAGGTATAGCTATGAGACTTGTAATCTGAGACCCAAGAAACATCATAAGACCTTATCTGTAATATAACCTAAAGTGAAAAGGGCCATAGGCATTGATCAAATGGTTGAATACTTGTTTAGCAAAGCCAGTTTAGCTAAACATTAGACCAAAGAGTGAGAAGAAATAGGGGAAGTTGTCATTGGGCTTCAAGGATGAACCGAAATTATACACCAGAAGCCTTCATATGTAGGTTTTTGTTAGGCTGGTAGTGAGGTTCAAATGATAAGACAACAAGGCCTTAAATTCAAACCCTAGTACTCCTACAAAAATAAAACAAGATATAGATCATTATTAATTTATCTGTGCCAATACACATTTTTTTCTATTTTAAAATTGGTTATTTTATTCCATTATCAATATTTTTACTTTAAAAGTAAAAGATTACTTTAAAAGATTACATAAAATTTGAGGATAACCTTTTCAAAATGATTTCCACATCAAAGTTCATATTCAGTTATGACATCTCTCAGCTTATTCATTTATATGTAAGTCAATTATTTTCATTGGAGATTGAGAGAACTCTCTTTGAAGGTTTCCTGTGTACCCTACTGGAGTTTTGATCTCAGTGGCCAAGTTAATGGTAGAAGTTTGTAGTCAGTGCTTCAGGCTGGCGGCTTTGGTATGTTTGGAGTACCCAGGTCGCACAGGGAGATCAGTATTTTCATAACTTTTTTCCGAAACAGGCCTGCTTTAAAGTCAAGATAGGCAGAGTCTCTTTTTCTTCTTGCCTGACTGTCTTCTTTAGACAATGGATACCTCAATGCAAACAGGACAAGACTTTGAGACAACAAGAATTTCCAGAAATAAAGAGTATCACTGATGATATTTCAAAATTTTATTCTGTTGCTTGCACAAGTAATATTTTGCCTTCTGTTCTTTTATTTTCTGTTTGCATGTCTTTTCTTTCTTATTTGCTTTTCTTTCCAGGTAATTGCACCTAGGGTATTCATTGGGTAGATCTGCTCCAGGCTAAGCTCTAACTATAGGAAACGTACAACTTGTAATGCTTCTTTTCCTTAAAGCTTCTGTTTCCTACAACTTTTACATTTCACAATTATTAGCCTCCAATTCCAGTTCTGCCAAATCATAACTTGTTCAGGCAGATTTCTTTACTTCCTCACCTTGTATTTTCATTCTTATTCTATTATTCATCCTAAAATTCTAGGGACTAATAGTCTCATTTTCTACTCTTTTAGCCTTCTATTCCAACTATAGATTCTTCATGATACACATCATAAGCCTACTCGAGATGGAAGAGAGGCAGTTTCTCAAATAGCTGTCACTCCCTTGTGGTTGTTGGCAGGAGTTCTAATACAGCAGAAGGAGGTTCAGATCTTGGCTTGCTGCTGTTAGCAAGAACACTAAGTGGTCTCACTTACATTATTAACAATACACAGGTCAGGTTTGCTCACAATTGCCCTGTCCCCCCTCCCACGCCCCACTTTTCTACTCTTACAAGTGGCTAGCTGTTGTAATGGTGTACCAAATGCATTCACAAATGGTTTGAGTTAAAAACCTGGTCAATTTGTCCCTGGAATATGTCAGTGAACTAAAATTTTCAGTTGCATTTCATGTTATTCATACATGTATGCATTCTAGAGTAGTTAAACTTCTCAAAGACAATAAAAATATAGTAGCTAATAAAAATATAGTATTGAACAAGGTGCTAACCATGATGATCATTTTGTATGTACCATCCTGTCTAACCTTCACAATTTAATGAAGTAGATACCCACTTGGCAAGTAGAGAAACAAGAATTAAGGAAATTGAACAAATTGACCAAGACCACACAGCTCTAAGGCAATAGAGATCAAAAACAGATGGTAGGGAACCATCTAATGTAGTATTCACACCAGGATGCCCCTGAGAGTTAAATGAGACATTTTTGCCCTTTATATTAGAGTGATGGTTAGAAGTCAGAACTTTTCTATACAAACAAGTTCCCCTTAATTCCAGACCCTGTCAGTGGAAACTTTCAAGCATTGAGAAACTAGAGATTATGGAGGTCCTTTCCAAGGTTCTTACCGAGGTTGGAAGTCCTGATCTCTGAGCAGAGTGAGTTTGCACAGGAGGAGGCCGCCTTCCGTAAACATGCCCCCAAGGATGTCATGTTGTGTGAGCATAGGCAGGGCTGCACGTGGCTTGTGTGTTTACAGTAAAGAGGGCTTGGTTTGATTGTTCAACATGCCTTGTTTGAGCACATATCCTAAGATGGGTCCTGAGAAAATAAAGATGAAGAGACATGATCCATACCCTCAAGAAATTTATAGTCTATTGCAAAGCCAACAACTGAAGAGGAGAACCTAACCAGGTTGTGTAACAGGACAGGACAGCACAGCTGGAGGATGGTGCCTCAACCAGAGAAATCTTCTAGCTCCCTAAAGAAGAAGAATAATGTGATAGGTTTTTATGTGGAGAATGGCCATGAAGGCCAGAGAGCAGAGGGACAGAATGATCATTAACTAGCAATTGTAGATGGTTAAGTAAGAAATGATCAAGGCTTTGGCAGTGAGGGTGAGGTGGAAAGAGCAGTAATGGATAAGATAGAGGGAGAAAGATGCATATGACTTGGTGATTGATGCATTGTGGAGGGAAAGAGAGAGAGGACTATCCTCTCATTTTTATTTCTAACTTGGCTTATATGGTTATATTGTCCCCACCCCTATTTCTGAAGCCAGAATTTATTAATGATGTCTCTTTAGTTATGAACCTTACAGAGAATAGAGAAGGAGAGCATGTATTTAAAACAACCTTGGACTTGGCCAGTGATTCATGTCTATATTCATAGCTACTCAGGAGGCTGAGGTCTGAAGTTCACTATTCTCCAGTATACCAGAGAAAGGCAGAATAGGAGGTCAGGTTGCATGGTTCAAAAGGTAGAATGCCAGGTATGATTGAAAATGAGAGCCCTGTGGCCATGAGTTAAATGAAATAAATAAGTAAAGCAACCTTGGGTGCCTTATCCATGAAGTAGAGATAATAATCCTCCTAGCGTCAGGCCTGATATGAACCCAAGAGAAGAATATGAGGAAGATACTTTTGGATCTGAAAAGCAAAATATGAAATGAGAATAATCTTGTAGTCATTGTTAATAGTGATGATTAAAATTTTCAATCCAAATATTCTTGAAATCAAAGTATGATGATGGTGTGGTGATCATCATAGTATAATATTTGGTATTTACTATGATCCTGATACTGTTCTCAACACATTAGATATATTGACTCATTTTGACTATCGCAGTAGTCTCGTTTCTCAATAAGAAAGATAGGGAATTATTCAAGTTTACAGCTATTTGATGGGAGTAAAAATGAGCTTTTTTACAAATCTACTATGTTTTTTTTAGAAACTTCTTTTTCTCCTCCCCCCCCCCACTTGTCAGATCTCAAGTACAATATAGTCCTATAGTTTGCAAGCAGGATTTCTCAGGTGATGTTGGAAAGGTCCTGCCTGCATACATTGTCCTGTCCAAGCAGAGTTCCCCTTTTATGTATAACTAGCAGTGAATTGGTTCAGGTGCTTCACATCTGTGCTGACCGATGAGTGTTCTTTTATACTGGAGCAAATTATGCATATATAGGAACCCAGGGGTTAGGCCTCTGCTAGACATTTAACATCATATTTCAATACATGTTCTTTCTGTGTGCTCCAGAGGAACTAAGTGGTCAACAATGCACGTGATAGGCACCTTAGGTTGAGAAGAGGGATATGTTAGCTTCCCATCGCTATAACAAATACCCAAGACAAACAACTTAAGAGAAGTTTGGTTTGGTTCTGGTTTGTAAAATCTAGGCCCCATGATCAGGTGGACTTAATGTTTCAGGCCCCTGATTGGGTGACAGTATGTCATGGTAGGAGAATAATATAGGTCAAGTGAGTGACCTTATGGGAAGAAAAGGAAAAAGAGAAAGATGAAGTAATCTGGGGCTCCACATTCTTTTATGTCCCTCCTCACCAATGACCTGAAGGCCTACTTTAGACAATCTTTTAAAGGTTCCATCATCTCCCAATTAAATCTCCCTGCCAACAGCCTTTAACACATGGGCCTTGAAAGGCAGTAAATATCCAAGTTATAGCACAGAGAAACAAGTTTGCAGGAAAGACAGAAATACAGAGAAAAGGGCTGGGAAGTTTGCTCAGTGGTAGAGCGCTTGCTTTGCATGCATGAGGCCCTGGGTTCGATTCCTCAGCACCACATAAGCAAAAAGAAAAAAGCTGGAAGTGGTGCTGTGGCTCAAGTGGTAGAGTGCTAGCCTTGAGCTGAAGAGCTGAGGGACAGTGCCCAGGCCCAGAGTTCAGGCCCCACGACGGACCCAAAAAAAAAAAAAAAAAAAGAAATACAGAGAAAAATCAATAGGAAAACAGAGCATAATGAGTTAGAAATAGGAATTAGATGAGTGAACACACAATTTAAATACTTGCTGGGTACCAGGCATTTGGTAGGCCCTTTTATAACATCCATTATCTTGGTTAATCCTAACAACTACTCTTTGCTGAAGGAAATGCATCCTGACCATGTTGTTAGATCTGTGTTTTTTAATATATTTTCTGTATCTGACAGCCCACACATTGTGATTTCAACTTTTTCTTTTTGCTGGATCCAGTGATTCTTATGTAGACAAAATTGCTAGGTATTTTCAAGCTGTTCACCCCTTCACAGCCTTGTGATTTACCTTTTTCCACTCCAGTGTGATAATATCTGTGGGTTTCTATAATTCCTAGATTCTTTTAACAAAACCTTCAAAGGCTGTAAAGCTCAATGGAATATATGATGGATGAGACAGGAACAGTAGTTAAAAAGAAGTTCTCTGCTCCTATCAAGTCTCAGGAAGGAAAAGGTGTGAATAATGGGTTAAACAGAGCTCGTAAATTCTGAAAGTCACAATTATATATGCTTGTAATTTTTAACACAGAGATTTATTAATTTGCATTCAGATCATTAGAGCCAATTAGTAGCTTCAGCTTCTCCAGCTAGGCTTTAAGCCTTTTTACCCTTTACTTCTCTTCAGTCATTACAGACTGGGGCTAAAAATTGACCTCTGCTTTTAATGTCCAGAAAAAAGCAAGTTTTACTGTAATTTCTCCCATCTCTGCCCACTACCATACACTGTACCTTTTTTCCTTTCTTTCACTTGCTCTGCAGTGCTTCTATCTTCTAAGAATTTTTTTTCTGCAAAGAAATGCTACCATTTATTAGATAGTCCATTTGGAGCACTACCAGCAGGTATTAATACATGAAAGGAAAATAAAGTAAAAACCCCCTTTAGTCCTTCTTTTCCTCCTGAGATACCTATTATTTGCAGGAAAGACAAAGAATAGAAGAGCAGCAAAATTCTGCTTGAGAACCTGGCTTCTAGGATTGGGCTTCTGGTGGGACCTTGAATTATCCTTGTTTGTCTTACCATTTATAGAGCATGAATATTAAATGAGCCTGAGAAACATTTATAAAAAATTCTATTTAAATTTTAAAGGTTTGCCTATGGAACTATACAAATCAGTTAACCAGTTCAATAGCCTTTGGGGATTCATTTGGTGAATCTCTGGCTGATTTTAACTGGTTATACATAGTCCATCATGTGCCCAATATTTATTTCCCATAGTTCTACATCTTCTTTTGTTTTCGTACTGCTGCACATATGATATAAATTCTTCGTCATGTAAGTCAGGAAACCATGCAGTCTATGTTTTGTTAGCACTAGGCATTTATTCTTACTATAGATTTAAAATGTAGCCAAAAGAATGTGTCATGGCCGCCCTGGTTTTCTTCCCTCCTGGGCAATTGCTACAGTCTCTCTGTTCCTATACTCAAGTATAGAGAGTGGGCAGGGTATCCTAACTGTGATGTTGGCCCATATGAATGTTAGCAAGTAAACTCAGGGTCAATGTACTTGGCCTCCACCACATCATCAGTTTTGCCATGAAATTCTTCTTAATTTCATGGCTACTTAATTACTATGGCCATTTCTGACATCTGCTCTAAAGCTTCCAGCTGCTCTTACCTCCCTTCCTCTTAGCAGATGATTTTACCCCTCAAACTCAAAATCCTACTCTATGTTCTTCTTTATTTCATTTGTCCAGTCTCTAGCATGTGTGCTCTACAAGAGCAATGATTTTACTTACTTATTTCTTATTTTACTGATTTTTTGGTGACTGAGACTTAGACAGTACTCTGCTAACATCCCCACAAGTACATAATATGAAATACATAGTTTTTTTTACCGGTTGTTTTTGAGCTAACCCAGCTTCTATTTTATATGTCCTGACATATCTGGGACGACAGGCACACACCAGAACACCCAGCTTCTCTCATTGAGAAGCAATCTTGAGAACTTTTTTGCCCACGCCAGCCTTGAACCCTGAGTTTCCTATGCTCAGTGTTCCAAGTGCTATATTTCTAAGTTTTTGCTATATCCCTACTGCTTATGAAAGAATCTACTATCTAGTATTAAGTGATCTGTCACGTTTCTTTAATAAATGTTTAGTATATAGAATCTAGTCCCAACTCCGTAGTGTGTTTTTCATTTATCTTCATCTTCTTCCTTTATCTTGTCTCTTGTCTCTACAATCTCACATCATCCTACTAAAAGCTAGCTCAAGTTCTTCCTCTTTCCAACATCCTTCTGAGATGACCCTGGATGTGTCAGTCCTGTCCCAGGGTCCTTTAGCCCTTTGTACTTTTTAAATAGTGTGTTTCAATCTTCCTTGTTTCACTTTTGTTTATATTCATATATATACACATATACATAAATACATAATACACAGAGGTGTGTGTGTGTGTGTGTGTGTGTGTGTGTGTGTGTGTGTGTGTGTGTGTGAGACTATAGGAATATTTCCACCATTCCTTATCCCCTGAAAAAAAAAATGCTCTGGCCTTTGCCCATCTCTTTGGGAACTACTCAGCATATCTACTGTACATAAACAGTTGAATTTGAACCTGAACAATGTCTTCACTAAGGTCACTCACATTCCTTTGTAGAGTTTTGAATTCTTCTTCCTAACTGTAGAATAAGTGAGTCTACTAGATTGCAAAGCACAGTGTAAACTTTAAGTGCTGCTTTACATTCACATTATCTAGATATGTCTTTAATGTTGGCTCACAGTATAAACAAATTATTTTAATTCCAAATAATTTATCTCATTTTATATTCATTTTTTGTGTGACTCCTTTCACTCTTTTACATTTTCTTCTCTCATTTATTGGAAATTCTGTTTATTCAAGCCAAATGTAAGTAAAATATACTTCTACTGTATACAAGTATGTAGTATGAAATATAAAATACTGGTAATGCTAATTTTAGGATAGTCACATATTTTTATTAAGCTATTTTTCAAAAAGGTAAACAAGATCTTCTCGTGAATTAAATGTCAGGATGTGTGTATATGACATGCGAAAAGAAGGATAAACCTGAGCTTTCATTTTTAAAAAGATTTCATTATAAAAATCTACAGGTACAGTTTTGTTTTATTTTCTAGTCTGGCAGGCTTTCTGTCATGAACATTTTATGTATAGGGCAAAGGGAAAGGATTGATAAGTGAGTGCATGTAGAATGCCATTTTCTGCCTCACAGACTAGGAAATAGGTTTCCCATGATAAAGAATATGTAAATTAGGGAAATTCCAGAAATATGAGTGTGTTCTGTGAACAATAATGCTAAATAAGATGTAGTGCATAATTTACTTTTGATTTTTGGCCACAGCCACTTTTGTAGAGAAAAATGACTGATTATATTGGCCATATTTAATAGGATGGAATAAAGCTTCTCAGTGTGTGTGACCTTAGATATGATTTAGTCCAGTTATTTTATCAGAACCTTTGCAGCTTTCTTTTTGTCAAAAATTTAACAGCACTACCTTTAGTGGCTTAAAATAAATTTCACCAACAATGGAATCGACATATATGGATCTAAAAATTCAATATAACAATATGAATGAAATACAGAGACAGAATAATAATAAAGTAATCCATAATAAAGACAGATATTTGTATATATATATCCATATATATATGTAAACCTACATATAGTATATAAAAATTAGGCCGAATATGGTGGGTAACACACCTATGACCCTGGCTACTCAGGTGGCAGAGATTGGACAGCCTGGAGAAAAATACAAGGTCCTATCTGAAAAATAACTGAAACAAAAAAGGGCTGCAAGTGTGACTCAGGTAGTAGGGCATCTGTTAGCAAGCAGAAGCTTAGGTTCAACTCCAGTGCCATCTCCAAAAATGTACATGTACACACACATATATCATTATCAGCATATAAAAGTTTAAGCATGACTTCTTTAAAAGGCATAATAAACCCATCAGATGGTTGCCCATCTATAGAGAGTCACCATGAATGATGTAACCATAAAGGCTGCTGAGGTTCTAGAGTGTTATATCAGCAACCCAAGTACTACAATTGATAATCTGTTAATGGTAACTCTCAATGAAAAACTTCCAAATGAAGCCAGTTTACTCATTCATACCTTGTCCCCCCCCCGCCACATATATTAAATTGTATTCCTATGCAAAGCTGAATGTATTAATTTAGCACAAAGTAAAACATGTCTTGGGCTTACATACAAAAAAAAATGAGTTCTTTGTAGGCTTGAAGAATTACATCAAGAGTTATTGAATACCAGAATGTCTGTGGAATATTTGGGGACTCTTGAAGAACTTGGAGCCACTTTTGCTTTTGTGGAGTTACCCTACTCATTTCCACCTATGTGGCTAACTTTGCTCACCAAACATGTATAATACTACCCGCCCCCATCACTCTGATCCCACCTCCCAGGAAATGTCCACATTGCTCTCTAGTGGTTGGTGCCCTATTTGCAAGTCGCTCCCCTGTCCTACTACCTCTCTAAGGGGTTTGAAAATAGAGAAGTTGCAGCTACAGGAAAGTAGTCACACAACTAGTTAAAGTTCATGAGGCTCATCAGCTACCCAACAGCTTTGCTAAGTGTGTAGCCACTATGCACCATCAGTACTCTTGTCAGAACATCTAGACATGATAATTCTGAGGAGGTGTAGAATCAGACCTTGTAACACTTTAACCTACCTATCACCAGGCTTAGGCAAATAATTTGTGCTAGTTAATCTGCATTAACTAGCATGTTTCTTCAACTGTAAACCACAAGTCATAATAGAACCCAACTTGTAGGTTAGTTTCAGGGATTAACTCAGAAAAAAAAACATATTTAAAATCCTAGTAATGAAGTGAGTTTTTTAAAAACACATAACTGTGATACTAATGATGATGATAATTATGACAACCATGGCAGTGATAGAAATATACAAATTTGGATTTATTTTCCTTTCAGTTCTGGGGATTGACCTTTGGATTCAGATCCAGGAAGATGCTCTACAACTTAAATCATCTCTTGTTTTAGTTATATTAATCAGTTAGAATTTTGTGTTTTTATCCAAAATGACCTTGAGCTTCAATCTTCCCCATCTCTGCCTCCTGAGTAGCAGGATTACAGGTGTTAGTCACTGTCCTTTTGCTGTTGTTATTTTTTATATATATATTTTATTGTAAAAATACTGCACAGGGGGGATTACAGTTACTTGAGTAAGGTAATGAGTACATTTCCTATCTAGCGTTATCTCCTCCTTTGTTTTTCCCCTACCATCCCTTCCCTCCCCATCTCCCCAACTTCTCTCTCCCCACCCTCCGAAGTTGTAAAGTTCATTTTCAACATGGTGTCTTGTGCATCTCATTGTTACAGTGGGTCATCCTACCTTATTTCAGCATTTTGTTATTTCCCTTTCCCTCCCCAAATTAGAAAAACGTATATACAAGATTCAATGCATCAGAATCAAATACAGTGGAAACAGGTTTATTATTTTTTTTAAAGACTTTTATTCTGCATACCAGAGTGTCCTTTTGTGTACCTGAGGAGCCTGTACTCCAGATTTTCCTGCTTTCCTACTGCAGCCGTCAGTGCTGTGATTGCAGACTATACCCTTTCTAAAATTTTTACATTTGATTTTTACATTTTTAGTTTTATTTCTAACAACTTAAGCTTTTGTTAAACTTATAGATCTTATTCCAGTTTGATCCTTATTATAATTCTGGCAGATTTGTTTGTTGGTTTTAAGTGTCCATTCTTTTCATGTTAGCAAACACTAAAATTTAAATTGCCTGGCAAGTGAAGCTCTTTCTTCACTGGTACCCTCGAGGTCTGCATACATGACTTTAAATGAAGTAATACCACTAAAGTCCTTTTATATGGGTAGGGAATAAATATCTAAGTTTTATTGTGCCACTATTTCTGAATGAAATACTTTCTTTCACTTTGCGGGGGCTGTATTCCCAGAATTTAGCAGTTGTAATGATTTCTTTAGTAGCACACAGATTCTATATTAATCTCTCAGCAGTTTTCTGAGTTAAGTACATTTTTATGCTTGGCAGGATTAGGGTAGTCTAGGAAAATTAGTTTTCTTTTCTTATTACTTTTCCTGTTTAATTTGTAACCAGTTAAAGCACCACAATATGATGGATGACTGAGCCTAGTAAATCTGCAGAGTGAAGGGATAATAGGCAGACTTTGTTAAGCAATGAAGTCTTCCAGTACCTTTCAACAGCTTTCAAGACAACCTCATTATTAAAGCATACATACAAGCAAAATTCTGGATGTGCAGGGAATTTAATTACTGACTAAGTAGCAATGATGCCAGATTTTATTTTTATGGTGGATGTGCGATGTTTGTGAAGTAGTCTATGCAATAGATGAAACCTTGCAACTACAGAGGTGCTTACATAGAGATGTGATTTTATTGCTGTTTAACCATATACAGGCCACTTCCTTTTATCTTAACAGGGAACATCAGTGCAAGGCATCCAATTGTTCAATGCAGTCAATTGTCATTTATGGAAACGTATCTCTAAGTTACATATTTTTTGGTAGAAAGTAAATGATAGCAAATATCAGATGTGAGCTAGTGTTTCTTCTAAAAGCTCATGTCTCATTTTGTAGCAGTGCGATATTTTTTTTAGGGTAAGACTGATCAAGTTCATGAGGTAATAAAAGAAGACCCCTTGAAGACAAGGTGACTGAAGAATGGCATTTCATGATTCTTTTACTTATTCAATCAACCATTGCCATCATTTACAAATCTGTATCAGATACTATATGAGGTACTGTGCTATGCTTAGGAAATATAATAAGTAGATATGGTTCCCAGCTTAATGAATACTGTTATTTGTTCTGTTGAGATATCTGTATGAAATGTAGTATATCTTAAAATGTGAACATGATAATCAGCTCATGAACATGGAGGTTTAAAAATCTAAAAACATAGCCAAAAATTAAAGGATCAGCATTTTGGTACATGAACTATAAATTTATGGAAGCAGTATTTAATTGTAAGAGTTATGTCAATATTTTTTTTTGATCAGCCCCTATCCAAATGTATTGAGCTACAGATTAGTGGGAAAAAGAGAAGCCTGGGTTTGAGGAAAAATGCACGTTCCATTAAAAAAGGATAGATTTTCTTTGCAAGGATTGGTACTTTCAGAGTAATTGATCTCAGGTGTTACTTTTGCAATCAGATAGCCAAAGCCTTTAAATTTATCCAGAGAATAACTGATGAGTCTTTATCTCAAACTGGCATATATCTCTTCCAGATCACATGCTGAAGAGGAGAAATGTCCTTCAAGAATCTTAAGATATACTTGTTTTTGCCTAAAAGGGAACCAGGAAGAATTTCAATGCATTTTCTTGGCAGTAGTGTTAAAAATGTAGAGTAACGTAGTCACATTTTTCAATGGAAAACTCAAGCTTCAATGATCTGCTCAGTGAGTCTGATATAAATTATTGTGCCATTATCAACACCATCTTCCATCTATAAAACTAGAGGAAATGCATGAGCATCATAAAAATCCTTTTATCAAAGGATTTTGTATTCACCACAGTGTTCTGAAAGCAAACACAAGCTTTTGCAGGAGAGCCTGAACTCTTGCAGAGGAACAGTAGTAACAGGGACTTAAAGCTGGAAGAAACAATAAATGACATATTAATTTGAGCTATAATTGAGAGATTTTACTATTGCATTATAAGTACTCACCAGATTCTTATAATTGGGTATTCCACAGTCAAATCATATGACAATGGATGAAAAATGGAAATCAGTGTTAAGAATTTTAGCATATCTTTCTGGGACCTATACTTGAAGAAGTCTAAACATACTATGACTTTGGAGATTATAAGGATTAATTTGTGGATTCAGAATGAATTTTGCCAGCATTACTGTGGTAAAATTTGTGTGGATGTAACAATATCTGTATCCCGTATGTTCTTCCACAATGCATCGTTGTTGCTGACCCACCGGATGGTAAAGTCTGATTCATCTCTTGATCCCTATCCCTTGTGACTGCATTGACCAACAGAACATCACCACATGGTGTCTAATATGGGTCATAAAAGAAAACGCATTTTCTGCCTTATTTATTGCAATACTCCCATGGGCCTTGAGCTGCTAAATAACAAGTCAGATTTCCTTAAGATCACCATATTATGAGGAAGCCCACATGAGCAGAAAGTCCACCATAGGGTACCTGAATCACTTGCCTGTTCTGAGTCTAACAAGCCCAGGCAGTGAGGAGATCATGGGAGAAGAGATTACCAAATGCTTCCAACTCTCAAAAATGAATCATCCTTCATTTCTTCTCTGCTCAAGTTCCATATCTAGGAGCAGAAGTAGGATGCCTCTTCTATGCCATAGCCAAGTTTTTGATCCAATATCTGTGAGCATAATAGAATTTTTTAAGTCACAGGTTCTGGGGTAACTTATTTTATAGCATAGGTAACTGAAAACTCACTAACGTGACAAATAGCAGTACGTAAGAAAGCATTGTTGTCAATTGCACAATAATACTTCAGCAAAGCCTTCTCTGCTTGTAGACAAAATATATATTGAAAAACTTAAAGAAGAAATTTGTACATTTAGTGACATAACTATAGAAACTGTGCATTAGACAGTTTATATCCAGTAATAGTTAGTGCCTGGACCGATTAGTAGATGATCATGATGACAATGAGGAGAAGTAGGAGTAGTAGTAGTTGTTGTAGTACTAGATTTGTTTGTCTGGTTTCCTAGAATGTATCAGTTTAGATTTTAGCTAGGAGAAAACTTAACTTTAATCATAAAAGATTTTATCATAAGAAAATTGTGTAGATTATGTATATGTGTACATATTTATGTATATATATGTAAGGGATAACACACACACACACACACACACACACACACACACAACTTTACCCCAACCTTAGGATAATTTAAAGTTTCTGTTGACAAAAATCCCTATCTGGCAAAGTATAGAGTTGGTGAATATTACTAAAAGAGATGAAATAAATCAGCTTAATTATGCAGTCTTTATCTTTAATTCTAGGGAAGAGCCTCCTACCCATTAGTTCCTATCTATTAGTATGGTGTGAACTTGAATGATGATGGTGGTGGCAGTGATCATGATATGAAATCTAGATTTAGTGCAAGAGAAAAGAATTCCTACCATTGCTTTCTGATAGACTTGTATGAATGGAAAATACTGAGCTCTTTATGCCTTCTTCATTTCCTTAAGTTGTTGCTAGTGGCTTCCAGTGGCTGGTCCTAAATGTTTGTATTTCAGCCATTACTTGCCTTCAGTGACACACATCTGTCATCTTTCATTCCACTCAGCATTTTTGCCATTTTCTTTGCCATTTATGTGCATCAGTTGACACTTTCTTATTTTCAATCTTCAACAGTTTATGGCTCTCAGCCAGATGGTTTATGTTTTTAAGAATTACTAACTAAGGTCAGTTGTGACACAGACTTTGCTATTAACTTCATCTACAGAAATTATATTTTTATCTTTTCTACTGGTTTATAGCTGTGAGCCTATTTTCTTTTCCCCCTTGACAAAACATTTTCCTAGTCACTATGCAATTTATTTGGATAGGTCTTCGCACAAGTTTTCTTGGCTACAAACCAGTTTTAATCTTGTAGCTCACTGCAGTAGTATTTTTTTTTCAGTAGAAACCACAGTTATCTTTCTGCCCCAAAGTGGGACTATTTATGTGGTCATGGGTTAATGCAATTCAAGAAATATTGAATAGTGATTAAGTACAAGTCAGTATGCTAGGCTGTTGGAGAATATAAGCTCCAAAAGAAATAACCTTTGCTAAATGGCTTAACGCTAGTTAGAGATGGTAAGATAGGTGCATACATTCTGCAGTGGGCTGCAAAGAGATGTCTGAGAAGTTATTTCTGGAGTGTTGAACTTGTGCAGTCTGCCTGTCACCATGCATGAAAGTTCTGATTACAGCTGTAGATTTCTAGAGCCCCTCTTCAATGATAGACATGGAATGAACCTCCATACGTATTTATAAGGATAATTTTCCAATGGCAGGTTTCCCTTTTGGCCATGTACTTCAATATCTCATTCAGAAAGCCTTTCCTGGTGTTCATGTTCACCATGTCAATTTGACCCTGAATATAATTTATTCTTAACATTAACTTGACCTCTCTGTTTCAAAATGGGATGTTAGCTTTCAGATATTTTCCTAATAATTTCTGGCAATAAGAATTCAAATAAAAATATTTGAATTTCCATGTTGTTTGTGTTTACCACTTTACAGGGTAGATAACTTCCCTTCTTATCTCCCACCTAAACAATTATTTGGAAACCTTTCTTTTCTTGGAGTGGTGTGGTAAAAAGATTATAGGGTTTAGAGTCAAAGATACCTGGATTTGAATCCTGGTTATAACTTTATGTCTCATTGAGATTCCTTTCTAACTTTTTAGAACTACAATTCTTTCATCTGTGTGAACAGAATCGCATCTGTGTTTTGTAGTTTTGATCAGATTGGTTGGGGTGACATCTAAAGTATCTGCCAAATGATGCCTCAGTGAATCGTCTCCTTTCCTATTTATCTCTATCACATAGGTACTCTTTCTATAGGAAACGCACTCTCCTCTGTCTCAGTGGTGGCTTCTGAGGCTCCATGGTTGCTGGAGGAAATGTCTTCCTGTTACACTGTGGACTTTCTGGTCATCAGTTCTCATTTTGTCTTGTGATCAAATACGTTTCATGTCCATTTTTAACAAGCTCCCAATTTTTTAATAGTATCCTTTGCTTAAATAAAATAAACCACATCTTGGATTTTTTTTTTTTTTTGGAGCAGGCACAGTGCTGGGTTTTTACCTCATGGCCTTATGATTACTAGGCCAGTGGTCTACAACTTGAGATATATACTAGTTATTTATGTTGGATTTTTAAGCAGTCTTTCTATTATAGATTATACATAGACAATAATTATGTGATAAGTATTATTTTATTTTTACCAACCATTACTTCCTAATTCTCATTTCTGTAGTTACATAATATGATGTAGAAAAATTATCATATTCTTTTACACATATGAGATTGAAAATTGAGTATGGTCTAATAATGCCAAACTCTTCAGAACAAATTCTGGCAGGATGATGCTTGTGCTACTCTCTGTTTTATCTTCAGTGGCATTCACCAAGAACCTGTTGTATATGGAGTCATGTGCTGTGTGTGTGTGTGTGTGTGTGTGTGTGTGTGTGTGTGT
>NW_012267219.1:8969081-8974397 GCF_000151885.1 Dipodomys ordii | reverse complement strand
ATAGAGAAAGAGAAAAAGAGAGAGAGTGTGTCCTGGGTTTGAACCCAGGCCTAGGTGCTGACCCTGACCTTTTAAAAAATTTTTTATTTATTATAAAGATGCTGTACATGAGTAAGGAAATGAGTACATATCTTGTCGAGCATTGTTACCCCTTCCCTTGTTGTTCTCCCACTAGCCCTTCCCTTCCCCACCTCCCTCATTCCTCCTGCCCCTACCCAAAGTTGTAAAGTTGAATTCCAATATACTCTCTTATGGGTATCATTGTTGCAATGACCCTGAGCTTTTTTTCTCAAGGCTAGTGTACTAGCACTTTAGTCAAAGTTCCATTTCTGGCTTTTTGGCGGTTAGTTGAGATAAGAGTCTCCCTGCTTGGTCTAGCCTGGAACCATGATCCTCAGATATCAGCCTTCAGAATAGCTAGGATTATCGGTGTGAGCACTGGTGCAGATTAAGTGTTTTTTATAGGCACTGATTTAAAATCACTAATTTACAAAAAAGTTACAAAGCATCTTTATCAAATATTAAGTTCTTTGGAACTATATATAGCTTGTGATGGATTTGTTTTTAATCAGATTTGCCTATAGAAAATGAGTGTGCCATTTCTCAGCAAATAATATCAACTGAAATTTTTTCAAAGGATGGGATTTAGTAATTTTGTCTGTATTATGAATTAGATGTAGATAAGATAGTATATGTGTGAAGAATAAAATAGTATTATGGCTCCACCCCCCCACAGCCTTTTCCTTTTCAGCCATGCCTCTCTACCATGCACGGTGGGGGCAGCAGTTAGGTAAAAAACTTATTTTCCTGCCTGAATAGCACATGGTGTTCTCTTCATCGGCTACCTAATGAAACCTACCTATTTAATATACCTTACATATGGTGCTATGACTCGGATGGGGTTTTTGAGTTGGAAATGTTAGAATTTTCTAACCACCCCTTTTCTGTGAACCGAACTGCCTTGAGACACCACACAAGACTTTTCACCAATATCATTGCTGGCCTTCACATCCACGTCCACAGCATTTCTCTACTCTGGTGACTGAATCTACTCTCTACGGTTCTCTGTTGCTCAGTCTCTGTCCAGACGTGGTGCCATGCCAGAGAGCTCCTATAGCCTTTAGCCGAAAGGCCAGTCACCTCTGAAGCTGAGGATGCTTGGTTTTGGGGGCTTGGCCATTTCTCTCTAGAGGCTCTGGGGGAAGTCGGGACCCCGCTTCTGCCTGGTCAGCTCTCCTTCACTCACCAGACTGATTCTCCTACACATTTAATGGGGTGCTGAGAGTCACACCCGACCCGTGAAACCCCTTTGAAATGCCTCCTGTGCTCCCTGGAAGGCCAGAGTGCCTAATTTTATGCCATTCTCAGATGTAAACAGTTTTTTACCACTGCAATGGTAAATGGTCAGAAGTCTGTTTACTTTCAGGCTCTCTTTGCTTTCTGCTTATCATGTCTAACTTTCCCTATCTCTCACTTTCTCTTTTCTACAACATTTTGGCTTGTGCCCTGAAGACTCAGGTGGGGTCCCAGGGACCCCCCCTCTAGGTTCCCTTTCAAAGGCTAGCCATTCTAGGTTTGAAAGTTGTCAGAGTTTCCATTTGTGTAGGTTTTCTTTGTGTTTTTTCAGAAACTGGCTATCTTGGCCACATGGTGGGTTAAGAGTTGGGTCTCCTCTGACTCTTAACCTTCCATCAAGCTTACTACTACATCCACTTCTGCAGCCTCCCCTGTGAGTCACCAATATTTAGAGCCTCCCCAGCAAGGCCCCCTCTGTTTTGCGGCCTCCCCTGTGAGCTACCACCTCTTTTGCAACCTCCCCCACAAGGTATCCCCTCCTTTGTGGCCTCCGGTGTGAGGCCCCCCCCCTCTGTGGCCTCTTCTGTAAGGACCCCCCCTGCGGTACCCCTCCTCTGCCTTTGTAGTGGGGGTGGAACCTGAAGCTCCATGTGTGCTAGAAGTAATGCACCCTCACTGTCAAAATCATTAGCTCTCTCTAGCATTGACCATGTGGTGGGTGCACCATCTTGGCATCATGAGAGTTCAACTGCTATTTTGTGGCAACTTGATTTTGCATCTACCTCAACTTGATTCATGCCTATATGTGTATGTCTGTGTCTGTGTAAACTTGTTATCTGGCATTGTAATCAAATTATTTGGCTTTCATTGTCTGAGATGCCTGAAGCTTTTTCAGTTTGGATTCGTAGTTCAGTGCCAGCCAGTCTACATGCAGTACAGATCCAGTCTATCTCTTCCAACCTGGAAAACAGGCCTCACTCCTGCCTAGACCATCCTGACTACCTCCACCATGGTAAAAGTAGACTGGAGTCTTGCTTGATTTCATCATACGATGCTGATTTCCTGGTGAAAGATTGCTTTGGATTTGTAAAAGCTTAAGGCTCTTTCTGTAACTTTGGTTAACTTAAGCACTGTTAGGGTTACCAGAAAGAAATCAGTACTATATCTGTGCTAAAATTCTCATCACATCTAACGAATTTTGTCATTACAGAATATTTATTGGTCAATTCTTGATAAGAACCAGGTAAACTCTACTTATTCTACTTGATCTCCTTGTTGCTTTAATTGGAAATAATAAAGGGCTTTTGTGGCAAAGATTGCAGTTCAAAGCCAGCCCGGGCCGAAAAATCCCTAAGACTCCATCTCTCAACTAATCTGCAAAGATCCAGGCTGGAAGCATGGCTTAAGACTCTTATCTCTAATTAACCAGCAAGCACAGGAAAGTTGTACTGTAATGCAATGTGGTAGAGCACTAGCCTTGAGCATAAGTGCTCAGGGACAGTGCCCAGGCCTTGAGTTCAAACCTTCTTGAATACCAACTGGGACAAGCCATCCCAGCAACAAGCACCTAGACTCAGCCAGTCTGGGGAACAAGGGAGCATGGGGAGGAGTCAGAGGAGATGATGTCACATCAGCAGCTTTGTGCCTGCCCTTTCAAAATTAACCAGAGCCGGGAGTTCAGTAGAAGTAAGAAGCCTGCCCCTCTAATGTCCATACCAGTCTGCCTATTAACTGGACAGGAATTTATATTCTTGGCTTTGTTACCTGACTTCTCCTCTACCTAGTCGCCAGATATCAGAAGTAGCTAGGAACATTTCTACCAACATTTTCAGCCCCAAGTCCTTCCTCTTGCCATTTATTTGCTTTCTAGTATTTTTTTCCAGCCCCTCAATGTCTCATGAGACTTTCTCCATACTTCATTCAAGAGACTTGCCTCTCCAGACTTCATCTAAGGACTCACGCCCACCAAGTGACAGCTTAGCTTCTGCCTGCTGCCTTCTCCCAGAGGGGACCACATCTCAGCCTTTAGCCCCTACTGTAGATACCCCTTGTCAGTAGGAAATAGCCAGAGAGAATCTTCGCCCTTTTTCATAATTATCAAAAGGTTGGAATGTTGGGCTGGAAAGTTGACTCCATGTAGAGTGCTTGCCTTGCATGCATGAGGCCCTGGGTTCAATTCCTCAGCGCCACATAAGCAAAAAAAGAAAAAAAAAACAGAAGTGGCACTATGGCTCAAGTGGTAGAGCGCTAGCCTTGAGCTGAAGAGCTGAGGGACAGCGCCCAGGCCCAGAGTTCAGGCCCCACGACCAGACCAAAAAAAAGAAAAAGAAAGGCTGGAATGTAAGGTCTGAACTTCCCTCCCTCTTGGCTAAGTTTCTGCCCAGTATCTGTTACCTAGGTAACTGGCGGACCTGGAAGCAGTCACCTTCTCCTGCTCCACCTCTGGTCACACGCCTCCCATCTGACCTTAGGAGGGTCCCAGAGCCTGAGGTCACATCCAGATCCAGTGTGGCCACACCTTTCCCCCACCTGGCCACACCTCTTCCTGTCCCTGGCCTAGATAAGTTCTGACCCAGAGGTAGGTCGCCCCTTTCTCCTCCCCACCCTCCCCCCCATGCCTCTCCACCATGCATTGCATGGCGGCGGCAGCAGTTCGGTAAATAAACTTCCTTTCCTGCCTGAAAAAAAATAGTATTATGTATGCATCCACTAGCCAATTTCAAAGTAAAAGATAACAAAAGCATTTAAAAACTCCTGTGTATCCTTTACCTTCTCTTTACTTACTCTAACCTTGCCTAAAGATATACTCTACATGCTTGAAGTTTATATATTTTTTAATGTATGATAAAAACAATGATGCTAATTCAGAATTTCAAGCTTTTCTGGTATTGAATCATTTTAGTGAAGGATTATGCGTGTTCATCCTGGAATGGCAAATTTTAGTTATTGTTGTTTTTTAACTGCACAATATGAAAGAATTGCTTTATTTAAAAAGTTATTTTGAGGAAAGGATTCTCTATTTATTTCTTACTAATTCATTACTAACAAATACAGGGTATTTTATGTGTTTTTTTTTTTTAACCTGGACAAAATGTTGGCAAAAAAAACCCAATTCAGGACGAGCTGCCAAACAAAGTCTTTGGTTCCTTCTTCACTTGTTGCTTTACACAGAATTCAATTATAGTTATATAATTCATTTAAATCTCCTTCTATGGCTTTATAGAAAGGAAAAGAGAATTACCTATAGATAGAGGAGGTTAGCTTTAGGGAAGAGAGCAAAGTGGGTCAGAGAGAAATGCAAATAGGACAATTGTTGGCGAAAGATCAATATCTGGGAATTCAGGAAGATAACCATGAAATTTAAATTTCTAAAGTTTTGCTTTAAATATTTCAATATTGGATAAGAAGATGTTTTTGTGTTGAAGATTTAAATATAGGAGAAAAATATGATACAGGCAGATAGTTGGAAAAGTAGATGGATGGAGTGATGAACAGAATGTGTTGCTGACCTTTTAATATATATACATATATACCTATATACATGCATATGTATATATATATATATATATATATATATACATACACACATATCAGGTTAATGATGCCCTTCTGCAAATAGAAAGGAACCATTTATTTCTTTTTTTAAAATTTTATTTTATTTTTTTTGTGAACATACTGTACAGAGGGGTTACAATTACATGGGCAGGATAATGCATACATTTCTTACCAAGCATTGCAGCCTCCTCCTTTGTTTATCCTTCACATCCCTTCCCTACCTCCCCCTTACCTCCCCACCACCCAATCCTCCCCCCTCCCCCCCCACCAACGTTGTAAAGCTCGTTTTCGACATAACCTTGTACTTCTCATTGTTGCAACAGGTCCACCTGTACCCTTAAACGACTTGTTTTTCCCCATCTCCTCCACAATTTATACTGACATCAAATATAGTGAAAGCAGGGGTTATACTGTGGGGGAGGGACATACAAAGCAACAAAGAGATAATCTTATGAATGCGTTAGA
>NW_012267219.1:8946709-8968466 GCF_000151885.1 Dipodomys ordii | reverse complement strand
CATCCTTCTTTCTTCTTCAGAGAAGTTTCTCTTCAAGTCTTTAGCCCACTTATTTCTTGGGCACTTGTTTCTTTGAGGATTTGTTGTTAGGGGATTTAATTTTTTGAAGGAACCATTTATTTCTATACATTAAAAAAGCTTAAGCAAAGATCTACTTTAGGAGGTCTATATTATTGTCATTCTACTTTTAACATATTTTACATTTCATATATAACTAAAGTTATAATTTTAAGGAAAGAATAACTTTCTGTGAGTAGGAACTGTTTTTTACTTAAACCAAAATTTCATTACAAAAATTTCCATTTAACCAAAATATACAAACAAGAATGTATCAAACTGCTAGTAAAAATAAAGTTAGAGTCAACATGAACTTTGTCACATTGGATTTTAGAGCAATAATCATCTTGCTATGCTTCTTTGAGCTAAAGTATTGAAAACCAAATTTTCAACTTGCTGGGTTTTTATCTTTTCATTTCCTATTCCAGATGTTCCATTATTCTCTTATTCATTGAACACAGCAGATCATCACTTTTAATTTGAAAATTAACTGTGGCCTGGGACATGTACAAACAATACAATTTCCTGGTCACTGACTTTTTAAAGGTGCTTGTAAATTCATCAGCACTGGTGGCCAAATTGCATTATAGCACACTTATTACAAAAAAGTTTATGTAGTTCTAAGATGGTAACAGTGCTAGCCAACTGTGAAATATCTAGATCCACACCATAGGGAAGCGATGAGAAATACAGAAGTGTTTGATGCAACAGTAGTTTTCTGGATTTGATCACCAGAGTAACAAGGAGCTTGACTTAAAAAATGAACACTTTCCAAAATATAAATAAGCCTTTAAAAATTGTCCTATGTAGTCAGATTATGCTATTGATAACTGATAACATTGTAAATCTAGCTTAAAGTTTAAAGGGCATTTATTCAGTGTAAGACTAACAGTAAATTATAGTAACAATAAAGACATAAAATAGTACCTGATATCTAGGAGTTTATAGAGTGGAGAGATGAGTCATGTACTTCAAATGGAAATATAGTTTAGACAAATGTCATTATGAGAGGAAAAATAGAAGGAAGGAAGAGAGGGAGGGAGGGAAGGAGGGAGAAAAGGAATAAAGGAAGGAAGGAAGGGAGGGAGGGAGGAAGCAAGGAAGGAAGGAAGGTAGGTAAAGAATGTACCTTGGAACTGATTACTGGTTGAGGTGTCAGAGGAGGCAAGGAGATCCTGTTCTTATTAATGTGGTTTGCTTAGGGGGTTCCTGGCTAAAGCCATTCTCTGTGAGTGGTAGTGTGGTTCAAGGAATCAAGCCAGAGCTTATCCGGTATTGGACAGTAGGGACATTTTAGCCTAGTCCTACCCTTTACCATGTTTGATCTGTAGCTCTTTATCTTTTGGTCTCTGTTCCTATTTTGCTTCCTGTTTCTGCTGGTGCACCACCTGGCCCCTTAGCTATTCCTCGAACACTGTGAACATATATCCCTTACTACATTTGCATTTGCGTTTCCAACTGCTTTTCTGCTTGGAATGCACTTCCTCCAAACCACTATGCCGTTCTCTCCTTTGCTTCCTCCAGATCTTTATTCAGATAGCATCTGGTTAGAAATACTTTCCTTCATCACTTATCTACACCTGCTTCCTTCCCTTGCTCTATCTTTCCTTCTATGATTTGGTGTATATAATATAATAAATCATATTTCCTCCTATGCATTTTTACCTATGAAATATACTGGTAGGATAACTGTCTCATTCTTCTAGAATTCAACTCACAAGAACAGAGACTTGTTTATCTCGTACACAATTATATTCTTATCACCTAGAACAATGAATGACCCATAGTTGATCTTCATAGATATTTGTTCAGTGTATGTATACGTGAACGATGATAGGATCCACGGAATGAAGCTAAAAACTTGCAGAAGCCCCAAGAAACAGTAAGTAATTTAATATGGATTTAGAAAAATGAAGAGAGGGGCTGGGAAGGTGGCTCAGTGGTAGAGCGCTTGCCTTGCAAGCCTGAGGCCCTGGGTTCAATTCCTCAGCACCACATAAGCAAAAAGAAAAAAGCTGGAAGTGGTGCTTTGGCTCAAGTGGTAGAGTGCTAGCCTTGAGCTGAAGATCTGAGGGACAGTGCTCAGGCCCAGAGTTCAGGCCCCACGACCAAACCAAAAAAAAAAAAAAAGAAAAATGAAGAGAGTCAGCCATAGTTTCATTTCAGGTGAGGAGAGTCATGTTTTGACTTGAGACTTCCACAAATATTATAAAAAAAATATCCTTTTCCTCATGCTGTATTTCCAATCAATAAGTTTTTTCCTAACCAATTTGCTTATACTAGTTTTCTTTTGGCCTTTCAATCATAGTAGTGTATTTTATGTTTAAATTTTTATCAGCATGCAATATAGAAGTTTGCTCACAGAATTCTTACTGAATTCTTTTGAAACTGCTGCATACCAGGAGTTCTTAGGATGTGGAAGAGAAGAGTCGTGTTGCCTTACCCATTCCTAGAGATGGAGTCCGGTGGTTGGTCTCCCTTGCGCGTGCGCGCGTGCGTGCGCGCACACACACACACACACACACACACACACACACAAATTCTATGCCTCCATCAGAAAGAATGACACCACACCATTTGTTAGGAAATGGAAAGGCTTGGAGAAAATGATATTAAGTGAAGTAAGCCAGACCCAAAGAAACATAGGTCCCATGGTTTCCCTTATTTGCAATAACTAGTATACGTCTAGGATAATCTTACCAGACAAGCAGAAGAGGTCGAAAGCTATGTACGTATAACCATATAAGATGATGCTAAGGGAAATGAGCCCCAAGATAGGGACTCAAGAGGTTTTATCTTTGTCTCTGCTGTTTTTAACATACTATGTGATTTTTTTTGTTTGTTTTGTATGTTCTTCCCTCATGGTATAACCCCTGTTTTCACTGTATTTAATTCTGGTGCCCTGCATCTTGTATATACATTTTTCTAATTTGGAGAGGGGAAGGGAAATAACAAAATACTGAAACAAGGATACAGGTTGACCCATTGTAACAATGAGACATACAAGATACTATGTTGAAAACAAACTTTACAACTTGGGGGGTGGGAGGGAGGAGTTGGGGAAGTGGGGAGGGGAAGGATAGTAGGGGGAAAACAAAGGAGGGGGTAACAATGCTCCATAGGAAATGTATTCATTGCCTTACTCATGTAACTGTAACCCCTCTGTACAGTATTTTTACAATAAAAGAAAAAAGAAACAAAGACAGGGAGGAAGTGGAATTTGACAATTGGAAGAAAGGTCAATTTTCCTAGACTACCCAAGAGACCCTATAAGATGAAACAATACATTCCATTGAGAAATTTGTGCCATTACCCTGCTTCTCCTCCTCCTTCCCCTCCCCAACTCATGGCACTGTGGCAAGCTCCTTGAAGTAGCTTTCAGAGCTCCTAGGTATCACCATGAAGAAGCCAGTCCCATTCATAACAGCATGTAAGCCATGTGCTCCTTTTGGAATGGCTAGATGGCCTACATAATTAATGTGCTCCAAACAGCTGTTTAAATTAATCATGAAGTTGGCCCCCAAGATGGAATCCACAGGAGAAAGTGCCTTTAGTGTTTTAAGCTAGGGTCTGGGAGTCCCAGGTTCATTTTTTCCCCTTACCATTAGAACTTTGTGACCTAAGGCAATTCACTTAATGCTCTTCTAAAGCACCTATAAGATACTTTATTGATCCATATTTTATTCATACTTTCCACTTCTGAATATTAGGAAAACCTCAGTAGAGCCCCACTGGAGTCATTGGATGAATGTTAGTGAGGCCCTTCGAGGTTTCTCCATGGAAAATTACTTCAAAGAACCTGGTTACTTATATATTTTTTTTCTAACATCCCCAAGTAGACATTTCATAGTACTAATCATTATTCCTTAATAGATCCAGTTAAGTCGCACATCTGTTTAAATTTTTAAAATTGAAGGCTGCCCAAAATGTAAATGACCTGCTCTTGGAACTAGACTGAGTGCTAATTCAGGTAGAAAAATTAGAAACCATTTCAAATTCATTCAATTATTGGACTAGGACCAAGTTGCATTTCCTTGGAAATATGCTGGTAAGAAGGATTTAGGCAAAACCCTCTGTCTTTCCAACATTCAGAACTGAACTAGAATAGAAATTTGGAGTTTCTATTTGGTTATGCCAATTTCTTTCTTCTTCTTCTTCTTTTTTTTCTTTTTGTAAGGGAGGCTGCAAATTGTAAGGAGCGCTGCAAATTGCATTATGAGTATTTTATTGATGAAGACTTGTGTAAACTCAAGTGGTGCCCAGAAAAAATGTGTGTGTGTGTGTGTGTGTGTGTGTGTGTGTGTGTGTGTATTCTTTATTCTCCATTGGCCATGTGGGATTTCTTTGTTCAGACTTTAGTATTGGGCAAAATGTGTGTTTCCATAAAATGGTTCTTTTTTTCTAGGGATAATGGAATAGAAGATATAAAACCCTCTTCTTCCCTCAAAAAGCCAGTGTACAGCTGTAGTAAGTTGCTTTAGTTTGTGTAAATCTGAAAAGCTGCAGAAAAATTTTATGTAGTTTTTCCCAGAGGGCATCTTGCATTTTTCTTGTGCATATCTTCAGCTGTCCAGCAGATGGCACTGTGAGGTAACTGGATGACAACTTTTTCCAATTGTGCCTGTTCACACTTCTAGCATGTACATTTATAAATAACCATTTCGTTAACATTGTTGTAGGGGGAGTGATACTGCTTTTTGGGAGTACAAAGCATTTAATATAGGTGATTTATATGTCTGTATGCTATGCTGGAATATTATATAATCATTGTTCTCTGGAAGCATAGTAGAGCTGATGATGGCTTTTCAAGGGGCTCTTTATTTTTATACAGGTTAATGTTAGAGTTCATTTAGTAGCTTTTCCTAATAACCCAGAGACAAGTCAGCAAACAATTGTCTCATATTAATCTAGATACCCATTTTCTGTGTGCTGTGGAAGACATGTGTTTGCACATAATACAAAAGCACACAAAAAGATGCTTTCAAACAACAGCTCACTATTACCATTTCTTGGAGTGTTGTGTAGCAGGAGGTTAGGAGAAATAAGTAAACTAGCAATCAGTTACCAGAAGTGTGGTTCTGGAAATAATGGTTCTATTGGTGCATAGGGAGAATTTAGTATCTTGGGGCCCACCCAAACTTTATATAATATATAAATATGAGTACATATTTAAAATTATATATATATATATATATATAGAGAGAGAGAGAGAGAGAGAGAGAGATCCATTCAGGAGAGTCATGTGCACAGTGATGTTTGAGAAGCACTGATATTAAATCCACCTCATTTTTCTTACTTACAGCAGGTACTGAGAGCCTAGTATGTGTCAATTGGTGCATATAGCCAAGCTTTCCATGTCCTCACATCAGTCTTCACTGAGCTTGTGTTAGGGGATGGACAGCATAGTAAAATAAAACAAAACAAATACTTAGGGCTGAAGCATGGTTGAATTGATACAGTTCTTACTTGGCCAGTACAAGACCCTAAATTCAAACCCTATTACCACAAAGCAATACAAAACAAAACAAAACTTTCCCAATGCCTGCAGCAAAGTGGATGCTCACAGAGATATCTACCTGGTACCTTTGTGCGTTTGGTAGACATTGTTTTGAAGCTTACATTTAATCTTTGTAACAGCTTTTGAGAGATAGATATTAATATCTCTAAGCAGTAAACACTGCAAAGTTAGTTATTCACATAGCCAATCAGTGATGATGTGGATAAATGTTGAACCAGCTGTGCCAAAGTTTAAAGCCTAAATTTTACCACTGAGTGGCCTCCTAGAAACCTGGGTCTTTTCAATGACTTGTCTATCCTTATAATTCCTGATAGTTGAAAACAAAGGAAAGTTAGTTTCCAGAAAAGGATTTGAGAATCTTACAAACTGTTAAAACTTGGCCATAGGTTAGTGAAGCACCTGACCTGACAAGGTCTTCCTGAGTGAAATTCATGATCACTTAAAGTGTGCTTCTCTCTGGCCCTCCATCAGGGTGCCTGGGGGAACTCAGGGAACCCTTCCATCTTCAAGAAGTAGAAACAGATTACAAGTAGTGTCTGTATGTGAGACTTTGTGGCAGAATGGAATTGTATTAGTGTTAAACTCAAGAGAATTAAGCATCATTTATTCTCTGCAAAATCTAAGTAGGAATCTGTACTAATTAGAATGTTGAGTAATACAGGCTCTTCACCATCCATATAATACTGGTTTTAGGATTATACATGTTGATAGTGGTTTTGAAGAGCCAAACCATTTTCAGGGGTTAATGCATGTATAATTACCAACCCCCACACATATATAACAACATACAACAATATTTATATATAAGACACACATCTATATCAATGTATACCTATACATAAATATGTATATATGTACATATATGTATGTATATATGTGTGTATATATATGTATCTATATGTATGCATATATACATATGTATATATGTCCTGGTTGTTTTATCTAAGCTCCCTGATGAGTCTTCCATAAAGAATAAAAATTAACATCTCTGTAAGAGAAGGAAAAGTGCATCTGTTTCTTGTTCGTGGTTTCAGGATTATTGCTTAGTCTGAGAAAATTATTTTAATCAAAGTCTTTTTAAAAATCTGTATTATTGTTAACTCATGTATTATTATACTTTATATTATACACGTATTATTATACATTCTGTTTGCATCTGCAAACAGAATGTAACACTGCAGTTTGAAAAATGACTTAGAGCAGAATATTGTGCTTTTGGCAAAAATGAAACGGGCTTCTTGTGAGAAACCCATGGATCATACACCAGTGCTACAGGAGCTCAGGGGTCTATAGTGATTGCTACTGTTGTAATTTATAAAGAAATGTGCAGGGAATGTTTGTTCTTGTCATTTAAGCCTCATTTTCATATTTCCAGGCAATTTGTTGTATCTGTTATTTGAGTCAAAAAAAAAAGCTTTTGCCTCTCACCTATTTGACTGATGTCAGTGGTAAAGTGATGTGCCAAATATGGCTCATTTTCCCAGTGTACAAAGTGGTACATGGTAATTTAGAAATCTTTAGAACAAAAAATGCCTGTACTACAAATTCACGGGGATGAGGTAACCGAAAATCTAGGTCAGCACTGAGTCATGATGAGTGTAATGATCATTTGTCAGTGAGCCGGTGATCTCAGTCTTTAATGGAAGAATGCTGATGCATCAAAGTTTCCCTACAACCAACAACAAAGTGATACCAGATCAATGATAAGAACACCAGAGGCTGAGCTTCCCTCCATTCCAGTCAGTACTCCTTTCATACAAAGTCTTTAGTACTACAACCTCAGCTCTCTTTCTTTGTGTGGTTTTTGCTCCCTGGCTATTGGATTTTATTTTAAATGTGAGGAGAAAGAGATAAGATGTCAGTTGCTAAAAAAAAGCTTCTGGTGCATTGTGTAGGGGTATTGTTGCAAGGCACTTTAAAAATGTGTGTGTGTGTGTGTGTGTGTGCGTGAGCACACGTGCGTGTATACACACATGTGTAGCCATACAGGAATTTGAAGTCAGGGCTTTGCACTTCTTAGGCAGGTGCTCTGACTTGAACCACATCCCCACTCTACCTGTGTTTTTCAGGTACAGTGTTCTACTTTTTGCCTGGAGCCAGACTCAGACTATGATCCTCCTTCTTAATCTGCTGTACACTGGAATCACAGCATGAACCACCACACCTAGCTTGTTTGTTGAGTCTCACACAAACATTTTATTTTTAGCCTGGGCTCTCCTCAAACCATGATCTTCCCCAGATCTACCTTGCGAGTAGCTGGGATTATAGGCATGCACCAGCATGTTCTGCCTTTACCATTTAATTTTGCTCCTAACTCCCTCCATGGGAATTGAAATGCTTATCAGAAAAACAGTAGATGCTTCAATTCAGTAATACATTCAAGGGAAACTGTAGTAGCTTTAATCTTCAAGAGACAAAAACTGGCAGGAAAAGAAGTCATTTTGTGTAGTTTTGTGTGTGACCGCATGTGTGCATATGTGCATGCACATTTGTGTAGGTTTTTGGAGACCCAGGCTGGTTTTAAACTTGCAGTCCTCCTATTTCAGCCTCTGAGTGTTGGGATTAGAGAAGTGTGCCACCAAGCCCAGCTGATTTGTACTTCTAGTATATATCATAGAGTAGATTCACTTTTGTCTTAATTCCTTAAACATACATATCTCAGGATTATGAAACTTAGGGTGATGAAAGCTAATTATCACTAAGAAGCAGTAAGGGTGCCAGATGTATTATAAAATATGTTGAGCTTTGTTTTAGATAAGAACATATGGACCATTTTGAAAATTACAATAAAAGATTTGCTCATATACACAGTAATCTCCCACTAACCATATTATTTAACTACATAGAGTATACATTCTTTTACTAAACTGAGTAATTTCGTAGTATTGAAAGTGACACAGTACATTATCACCCCCAACAACAAATGAAAACCCTATGACAAAGATTGTTGACAGGATGACCCTGAAAATCTGATCTGAGTGCAGTGGAAAGCATTTCCTCCATAAGACCCCATGCTCCAGTGAAGCAGAGATCCCCAGTGACCCATAAATATGCTCTGTGTGCCATGTCACACTTCCATGCTGTACATTAATATTGTCCTTCCCGTGGTGAACTGTTGCTGTCATTTTCTCTGCAGTTCTGATGGTCTCACCGTTACCCTTCATGACTAGCTTGGGCCCTCTCTAAAATCTTCTCTTTCTGTGATGGTCTCACGTTCTCATTCCTGTCTCATTGTATTGCATTTATATGGTGATATGCCTCACCTCATCTACCCCCAAATTAACTCATTAAAGGCAGGAACTGCACTGTTCACGGACATGGCCTCAGGGTTAATTCATGTATTGCATGTATTTGTGTTTAGTACATAGATTGATAAATTAATCCAGAGATAGAAAATACAAGGTACCTTCTATCTTCAACATTTACCATTGGTCCTACCAAACACTACCTATTGTTATGAGACATAAAATTGATTTTATGTTCTTATATGAAAGCTATATAAAAGGGAGGTGCTGGTGGCTCACACCTGTACTCCTAGCTACCCATGAGGCTGAGATCTGAGGTTCACAGTTCAAAGCCAGCCTAGGTATAAAAGTCCCCATGAGACTCCTTTAAAATTAATATTTTGTCTTTTTTATGTTTTTATTGTAAAAATAGTGTACAGAGGGGTTACAGTTGCATGAGTAAGGTAATGAGTACATTTCCTATTGAGCATTGTTACCTCCTCCTTTGTTTTTCCCCTACCATTCCTTCTTTCTCCACCTCCCTAACTCCTCCCTCCCCCTCCCAAAGTAGTAAAGTTCATTTTCAACATAGTGTCTTTTTTTTGGGGGGGGAGGGTCTGGTCATGGGGCCTGAACTCTGGGCCTGGGTGCTATCCCTCAGCTCTTCAGCTCAAAGCTACTGCTCTACCACTTGAGCCACAGTGCCACTTCTGGATTTCTTTTCCTGCTTATGTGGTGCTGAGGAAGCGAACCCAGGGCCTCATGCATGCTAGGCAAGCACTCTACCATTTTCCCAGCCCTCAACATAGTGTCTTGTATATCACATTGTTACAATGGGTAAACTATATCCTTATTAAGGAATCCCATGGACTCCACTCCCAAATTATTCAAGCTGATTCGAATTTTTGGCAAAGTAGCAGGGTATAAAATTAACCCTCAAAAATCAACGGCTTTCTTGTATGTCAACAATGAGAAGAGTGCGGCTGAAATCAGGAAAGGAACTCCTTTTGTAATAGCCCCACTAAAAATAAAATACCTATGAGTTAACTAAGGAAGTGAAATACCTCTATGATGAAAACTTTTACCTAAAAAAGGAAATTAAGGAAGAACTTAGGAAGTGGAAAGCTCTCCCATGCTCCTGGATTGGGATGATTAACATCGTGAAAATGGTAATACTGCCAAAGACTATCTACAAATTCAATGTGATATCTATCAATTTTCCATTTTCTTTCTTCAATGAAATATAAGAAGCAACCCCCAAATGCATATGGAACAATAAAAGACCCGAATAGTGAAAATAGTCCTTAGCAGAAAGAACCGTGCTAGAGGACTATCAATACCAAACTTCAAACTCCATTACAAAGCCATAGGATAATCTTACCGGATAAACAGAAAAGGTCAAAAGCTATGCACATATGACCATATAATAAGATGATGTTAAGTGAAATGAACCCTAAGATAGGGACACAGCTTGTTTTTTCTTTCTTGTTATTGTTTTTAACATATTTAAAGTATACTATGTGATTTTTTTTGTTTCTTTTGTATGCTCTTTCCCCACAGTATAACCCCTGTTTTCACTGTATTTGATGTCGGTGCCCTGCATCTTGTATATATACACATTTCTAATTTGGGGAGGGGAAGGGAAATAACAAAATGTCCATGAGACTCTTATTCTCCAATTAACCTCTCAAAACAGGAAGTTGTTTAAAGTGATAACATGCTAACCTTGAGCAAAAGAGCTCAGGAACAGTGCCCAGACCCTAAGTTCAAGCCCCACAACTGCTGAAAAAAAAGTAGAACTATT
The DNA here is from genome assembly GCF_000151885.1 of Dipodomys ordii. Classification (NCBI taxonomy): domain Eukaryota; kingdom Metazoa; phylum Chordata; class Mammalia; order Rodentia; family Heteromyidae; genus Dipodomys; species Dipodomys ordii. Next base: position 8,957,863 of record NW_012267219.1, on the reverse strand, counting down.
AAATTTACCAATTTTCAATCATTGAAATTTAACTTTATCTACTTTTTCATTATTTGCCAAGATCTCTGAATTTAGTTGGGTCAAATGGCTCCTTTTATATTTTAAGATTTATCAAGTTGATTGTATGTCAGAGGGTATTAAGAATGTATGAAGAGAATAAACTGTTTAGTTTTCACAATTTGAAGAGTTCTTTTAACCAATTATAAATCTATGCATAACAGCATGCTGGAGACCTGAATAGAACCACCCAGAATCTCTTAGAACAATATTCCCCAAAATGTGTTCTAAAGAGCACAAGTTCCATAAGCTGGGCATGAAGAGCCATGAGTAAACTTGAGTTAAACCAGCTTATTTCTAGCTCCACCTTGTTATTTTGTTCTTCATGCTTTATAAGTGCTCTCTCAGCCTGCTCAGCTCTTCCCTCACTTTATGTCCTTGATTATTTGGTTCTGTACTTCTTTTCCTCGAGGGCCCTTATCTGACTGTCCTATCCTCACATCCATTGGCTCCACTATCTCTCCTCTGTGCATGCTCTTGTTGTACCTTTCATTTTAATACAATCTGTTTATCTTTCTGCTCTCCACAAAGCTTCACATTAAGGGTACAAAAGTACCGTATTTATATTCTTGCTTGGTGATTGCTGGCATATAGCAAGTGTTAAAATACTATTGGTTCATGAACTCCTTCTTGCTTTATTTTTTTTCCTTTCTCCTGTCAATCCAAGGAGACTGAAAAAATAGTATTATTTATTAATCCTAACAGAGCTAGATATAGTTTAGTTTATTTTGTACCTATAAAGTCCACTACTAATGTTTAGTATCTGTTTGAAAAGAAAATGGTAATACAGCTGTTCAGGAGGCAAAACCAGGAGAATTACAAATTTGAGACCCTAGCAAAGTTAGTGAGAGCGTATCTCAACAAGAAGAAGAAGAATAACAAAACAACAAAAACAAATGTATGCTAATAATTGTTAGAGCAAAAATTAATGAAAGGCACATACTTTATTCGGGGGGTAACTTTGGCCCATTTGTAAGTATATAAATGATAGGTACATATTTAAATTTTTATCTTTTATTGGGTATGGTATGGTGTCAGAGCTTCTGAAGAAAATCTCAGATTCTTTAGAATTGAATTGACATTTATAAAGGCATAAAACTCCTGGGCAGCAGCAGCTTTAATTATTACTTAAAAGCAGAGTTGTTAAAAATGCCTCCCTCAGATACTTGAGCTTTTGATTTTGTAAGGAGTGGCAGGGGAGGGGGGATGGGGAGAGATGAATTTTAAAATGAACTTCAGTCAAATGGTTTGCACTGCTAAGTACTTCAATAATTCATTTTGGGTATGGCTTTTTCATTTGTCCGAGAAATAAAGCCAAATATCAAATATGTCACTGGCTGCTAACAGATAATGACAAAGGTTAAAAAAAATAATCACTGTCCCTTGTGAGAAAGTCTTAGAGATATTTACTGAATACTTTGAGCATCTTCAGCATTCATGAGCTCCAAAACAACTGGGAAATTTTTTTTTGTATTTGAAAACATTTTTTATTGTGAAAATACTGTACAGAGGGGTTATAATTACATGGGCAAGATAATGAGTACATTTCTTATCAAACATTGAGGCCTCCTCCTTTGTTTCCCCTTCCCATCCCCTTCCTCCCCTCACCCCCCCACCCCCGCCACACACACCAAAGTTGTAAAGTTCGATTTAGATGTAACGACTTGTACATCTCATTTTTGCAATGGGCCCACCTGTATCCCTATTTAAACGATTTGTTTTTCCCCTTCCTCTCCACAAATTATACCGACATTTCAAATACAGTGAAAGCAGCGGTTATACTGTGGGGGAGGGACATACAGACAACAAAGAAATAATCTTATAAATGTGTTAGAAATAATCGCATGAAAGAAAAAAAACACTTGATACATATCTTAGGGTTCATTTCCCTAACATCACCTTATCTGACCTTTTCTGCTTGACTCAGACATATACTAGATATTGCAAATAAGGGAAACCATGGGACCTATGTTTCTTTGGGCCTGGCTTACTTCACTTAATATAATTTTTTCCAAGCCTTTCCATTTCCTAACAATGGGGCAATGTTATTCTTTCTGATGGAGGCATAGAATTCCACTGTGTACATACACCACATTTTCTTGATCCATTCATATACTGAGGGGCATCTGGGTTGGTTCCATATCTTAGCTATAGTAAATAATGCTGCAATAAACATAGTTGTGCTGGTAGCTTTAGTGTGGTCTTGCTTGTTAACATTTGGGTAAAAAGTTGGATTACTGGGTCATAGGGGAGCTCTATGTGCAGTCTTTTGAGGAACCTCCATCCTGCTTTCCAAATTGGTTAAACAAGTTTACACTCCCACCAACAATGCAGTAAGGTTCCCTTCTGTCCACATCCCCTCCAGCATCTGTTGTTATTAGAGTTCTTGATTTTAGCCATTCAAACTGGAGTGAGGTGGCATCTCAATGTTGTTTTGATTTTCATTTCTTTTATGGCTAGGGAGGTTGAGCATTTCTTCATGTGTCTATTGGCCATCCTTCTTTCCTCTTCAGAGAAGTTTCTCTTTAAGTCTTTAGCCCACTTATTTATTGGGCAGTTGTTTCTTTGAAGATTTGTTGTTGGGGAATTTAATTTTTTGAGTTCCAGGTGTATTTTAGATATGAGACCCTTGTCTGTTGTATGGGTAGTGAAGATTTTCTACCAATCCATGGGCTTTCTATTGATCTTGCTAGCTATGTCCTTTGCCATGCAGAAGCTCTGCAATTTCATGTAGTCCCATTTGTCCAACCTTTCTTTGATTTACAACTGAGAAATTTTAAATGTCTTTTCACCATTATTCCTAGAAGGAATCCTCTTGTCCTTGCTTGGGAATTCTCCACTCAGAAGACACGAGACAGAAGTCCAAGCTAGCAGCATCTTAGCTCTCAGTCACAGCTCATGCCAATTAAGGGAACTTAGAGAAGAGTGGTTAGTTGCCTGAGAGGGTTAAGATGTGTTCTGCTAGCTTGGCACATTTTTACTTACTCTTATGTGGCCAGTAAATGGAGATTGGTCTGTGTTAGGATGAGTCCATTCTCCAAAGGCATATATACTGATAGCACTAATGATCTGCAATATTTAACAGTAAAACTGTTTTACTTGCAGTCACTCCAGGCTTTGAATTATAAATGCAACCATTTTATATCTTCTGTCATTTGGAGAAATTCATGGGAATTGGCCCAGATTTCTCATTAATAATGTAATAACCTAATGTTTCAAAAATATTTAGACTTGATATCTCAATTTAATTGATATTTGGAAAATACATTTTTATTTATCAAAATATATGTGCATTGAATTTACATTAGTTTATAATGACTTGAAATAATACAGATTTATTTTAATGAAGAAAATATACATATACACATATGTACACACATGTGTATGATGATACACATATGTGTATGTGATGTATTTCTATCATTTTTGTTGTTGTTTGGGGTAAGTAAAAATCCTACAGAACTTCAGCAGTACTGAAAGATTATTCTCTAATATGTTGTGAATATAAATATTTATTTTTATTTGATCTTAAATATAAAATTTGTGGAAAGGCTAACTGAACATACCAAGTAAATCTTGGTGCCTTTCATTATTTCTTATTGCATAAGCCATATGAGCTTTTGGAAAGGTATTAAATTTATCTTTGTGAAAAATTTCCCTTTTATAATGTTCAGCGAAATGAACCCTAAGTTAAGGACTCAAATGTTTTTTCTTTCTTGCTATTGTTTCTATCATATGTATAAGGTATTTCTTTGTTGCTTTGTATGTCCCTCCCCCACGGTGTAACCCCTGTTTTCACTGTATTTGATGTTGGTATAATTTATGGAGGGGAAGGGAAAAAGCAAATTGTTTAAATAGGGATACAGGTGGACACATTGCAACAATGAGATATATAAGACATTATGTTGAAAAACGAACTTTACAACTTTGGTGGGGGGCTGGGGAGGGAAGGGGGGGGTGAGATGGGAAGGGATGGGAAGGGGAAACAAAGGAGGAGCCAACAATGCTTGATAAGAAATGCACTCATTACCTTGCCCATGTAATTTTAACCTCTCTGTATGGTATTTTCACAATAAAAAAAGTTCCATTTTACAACTAATGTGAAATAAATTTTTATGGTATACCCATCTCAACCCAGAAATAGATTAGTCAGAAACACTGTGATGGAATTAAAGTTTAAACTGACGATCAACCAGTTTTTAAACAACTTTGTGGGATTCCAAGATGCATGTTAGTTTAGTTTCAAATTTTATTTTCACTTAATGAATTTGTGATAGAATTTATCTCCCTTTTCTGTCTTGTACTGACTTGCATCAACTATTGTCTTTTTCTCTCATCAGTTACCCTTCTATTTATGCATTTATGTACTGGGTATAGAGTGTAATTACATAAGGCAGAGTGAAAGGGACTTAATTTTTCTTCTCTATCAGTGTCTTCATTTTGTAGAGGGAATGTTAGGGAAAACTATAAAACTGAGTTCTGTACATTTATCCAATTGAAGACTAAGAAGTCCAGAAATTGAATTTGGGGATCCCAGTGAAATCTTTCCCACAGCAAGTACATGCCTAGTCCTTGAAAATATAGAAGAGAGACAGACTGAAATATGCAGAATATTATTTATTGCAGGGGTTAGCTCACATGCTTTATTAAGAACCAGATAAAAATTCTATATTTTCATTTGATTCAGCAAATAGTTTAATCTTGCTATAGAGGAGAAGAGGGGAAGTAAAAGGATTTTTAAAAGCTAACAATCTGCAATGTATTTAGGGAAATAAAATGAATGAAAAGATTGTACTTTTAGATCATAAAATGTTTCAAAATAAGTGTGACAGTGGAAGAGGGAAGAAGGGTGAACTGTGAAGGGTTTGTTTTGGCTTGGAACATGTGTGACATGGCCAGATGGTCAAGGGCTCCTGAGCAGGAGAGCGGGTGTGAAGGCCACTAACTAGCATGGAAGTGTGCATTGTATCTTGTTCAAGGAAGGAGGTTTGTCCTGTGTTTGAGATGTAATGGGAAATCCAGTGAGATGGGATGCTATTTGAGGGCTGTTATATATACTAGAGGTAGAGAAAAGCCATGGTGGTTAATTGGAGATGAGAGTTTCACTGTCTTTCCTGCCTGGGCTAGCTTCAAACCGTGATCCTGAGAACTCAGCCTTATGAGTAGCTAATAATACAGGTGGGAGCCACCAGTGCCCAGTATAATTCTTCTTTTTAAAAAAGTTCTAAATTTTGAACCTAGGGACCAGTACTTTTTAAAATAGAAAATGGCTATAGATCAGGTTTCATTGTTTTTACTTTATTTTTAAGTTTGGCTAGTTATGTTGAAATGAAGTGAACATGTTTATATGGCTATGTTCTGTATTTTTGCCAGTTATGGGTCTTCAACTCAGGGCCTGAACTCTTCGTGTTCAAGGCTAGTGCACTACCACTTGAAGGACAGCACCATTTTTGTTTTTTTTCTGAGTAGTTTATTGGAGATAAGAGTCTCATGACTTTTGGTGCTCAGGCTGGCTTTGAACATTGATCCTCAGTTCTCAGCCTATGCAGTAGTTAGGATTATAGGAATAAAGCTACTGGTGCCCAGCCATACACAGTTTCGATGGAATTTATCCTAGAAAGCTTCTATGGGCCATAAGTTCAGCTTACTTTTTTGGGGGGGGAGGGAGGGACCCGGTTGTGAGGCCTGAACTCTGGGCCTGGGCGCTGTCCCTTAGCTCTTCAGCCCAAGGCTGGTGCTCTACCTCTTGAGCCACAGCGCCACTTCTGGCTTTTTTATTTTTGTTTATGTGGTGCTGAGGAATCGAATCCAGGGCCTCAGGCATGTAAGGCAAGCGCTCTACCACTGAGCCACCTTCCCAGCCCAAGCTTACATTTTTTTTTTCATCTGTGTGTCTTCATGTTGCTTTTAGGTAGTAGCATCCATGCTGGGATATAATTACTCAATGGTTGGTTACTCCTTTTATATTGTGAACTTCTGCAGATAGCATTGTCTAGTTCATTGTTTGATCATTAAGGCTAAATATTGAATATATCAGAAAAAGTTTGAAACTTTTGATTTACTGAAACATGACTAGCTAAGGAGGAAGAGAAAAGAAGAAAAAGAAAAGAAGGAGAAAGAGTAGGGGGAAGAATAGTGAAGACAATGAGCGAGAGGAAGGCATAAACTTACTACAAAAGAATTTTGTTTTCATCTTGGCCTCATATGTCTTTCCATAAAATCCCATTAATATTAACTTAATGTGATATTGGCATAATAGCCTTTGAAAGTCATATATAATATAATTCATATCACTTATGCCAGGTTCTAAGTACACAATTTCAAGCTAATGAGAACAATCATGATAAATCTAAGGAGTAAATAAGCGTACTTGCTACCTCTTAAATAAATATTTTATCTGAAACAATGTTAAGATATCAACAAAAAAAGAAATTAAAACACACACTCATATCCTATTTCCACAGTTTAAACGCTGTGGGAGAATTTTCATTTTGATATGGTTTCTAACTTGCTACTCTAGTTTTTAAGAGTGTTTATTGATCTGGTTAGTGTGTCAGACACATTCTAAAGCAGAATTTGTGGCTGTAATTAGTTCATAAAATTTCTGGAAACAGAATTTTTTTAAACAGAATATTTGTACTGCAAGATTAGCTAATCAAACTGAAGATGTCTGCTTGAAACTTACTCATTATATAGAAATAAATTCAGCCATTTCACTGTTAGCATAATTTTGCAGATAAGTATAATGGATAGCCGCATCTGGTTAAGTAAAGTTAAATAACATTATTTAATTTGTCAAATAAAATTAAATCATATAACTGGAGTTGTTTTAAGATACGCATCAAAACCCTTACAACTGATCTATGCTCAGCAGCAATAATTTGCTGTGAAGCAAATACCACAGTTGGGGTCGAGCGGAGTGTCTAGACAATATCTGAAATGTAAGGTTAAAGGAAGCAAGGTACTGCTGTACCTAGAGAAACAGGAAGCACCCAAGGGTCTGTATACCATGGTGGGGAAGTTTGTCTGTATCATGAGGAAACAGGAACCCTTGAAGGGTTTTAGGTGAGGGTGGAAGACTTAGAGCTAGAAGTGTGACTGCTGAAGTCATTAGTCCAGGTTTGGGGTGCTTGGGATATACATTTTTCGAGGATTGAGTTCCTAGCTAGAGACTGCACCATTTCCGCTCTGGAGGATTATTTAAGTCCACATTTCCATCTTTCTCTCTTATTGAGCTCAAACTCTGTACTAATATCCACCTGCCCTGTTCTTTCCAGGGTCAAACACTAGACAAGAGAGCTAGAGCCTGCTGAAATTCTCCAATTAGCCAATTCTGAGGATTCCTCGTCCCTTTCTGTGGAAACTTGTCAACCACTCTTCTCTTTCCTATGCCTTATGGCTGACCTCGGACATATCTCATGCAGCCCCCATGGTGAGCCTCCTTTTCTTGGAAATTGGAGGTAGAAAAAAAAATCATTTTCTTTTCTCTTCTGATTTGTGAAAGCAGTTTTATTAAGGTAGAATAGAAACATTAAAAAACATCCATTTAACATACACAACATATGCATGTAATTAGATATCATCATCATAACCAAGGTAATCACCATATCTCTTACTTCCAAAATGAACTGTGTGTTCAAGATCAATCATCTTCTGATCTGTTGGCCTTTACAAACCTAAATAATAATGACCCCATTAAGACAATATTGTGCTAGATTGATGGAGGAGACAGCAAGAAGTCGCATATTTAGAAGATAAAATTAACCAAATTCCATGATAGGCTGATGTTGGGCGGCTTGTGTAATAGGAGTAAGAGTGGAAGCTGGTGTTGAGAGTATGTAGATACTGAGTTATTCAGCCTTTGAAGGCCTGGTGGCTAAGGAGTGTATTAAGTGTCAGTAGTCATTAGGAGAGTTTAAAGGAGTCCCTCTTGGTAAGGCATTTCCTTTAGAATAGCTGTTTCTGCTGGTTAGAGATTCTTCTTTGACTCCTGATTATGCCCAGCTAGATAGGAGATTTTAATGTTTGAGGCTCTGAGGAAGATTAACCACACATTATTATGTTAATTTTATTTCAGTTAACTCTCAAAGATTTACTCTAAGTCTACTGTGTGCTCAAATCATGGGAACTAGCCCCAGCCCCCATAGAAAAGATTCTTTTGCTGGAAAAAGCCACAATTTTATGCAATGACTTTTTAAGGTTTCCCTTGTATTTTCTTGTTTTACAGTTTTAACAGTAGGTTTATGTACCATTTTGAGTTACTTTGATACGTGGGGTAAGAATGTTTTGCATATGTATATCCAGTTTTTACAACATTATTTGTTGAAAAGATGTTTTCTCTCAAGTGAAGTCATTTGGCTTATGTGAGGGTTGTACACTAAGCTGTTCATCTCTATCACTACAGAAGCAATGTTTGAATACTGGAGCTTGATAGTGTTTAAAAATTAGAAATTGTGAGACTTCAAATTTGGTCTTTTAAAAAGATTTGACTCATTGTGTTTTCTTGAGATTTCATGTGAATTTTGGGATTTTTTTATTTCTAAGAAAGAAAATTTGCCATTGGGATTTTGATAGGCATTGCAGATCATGTTGGGCAATCTGAACATATTTATACTTTTAATTTTATTGGTCCATAGAAAAGGATATCTTTCTACTTACTTGTGTCTGTAGTTTCTTCAACAATGTCTAATCGTTTTTAGTATATATTTATTCTTAGTAGGAAGACTTGAAATTAAATTAAAAAGTACTTGAAATTAATCTCTGTGCTGGGAGAATCTAGATATAGGAGTAAAGAAAGCATTGGTGGTCTTTGGCAAATGAGTATAATCTGAGCTATGAAGACCGGTTTTAAGAGTACAATCTATTTTGGACATGTGTAAGTTTAGTTGTTTTGCCTACTTTTCCTTTGCAAGTGTAATTTTCAGAGTAGGGAAATATAACTCTGTAGTTGATACTTGTGAAAGGAAGATACTGTTTACTGGAAGATGGCCTCTGTAGCAATAAAGGCCTCTCTGGACTCTAGGTATGGCTCCTCAGTTTCTCTGGTCTGGTTGTTTTGTTTGTCAGCTAGCTGCAGCCACATTTAAGGTCATACTTCATTGAAAACCCATTGAGAATTGAAATTTGACCTAATATACAAAGATAGTAGACTGAGCTGGACCCATGGGAAATGCCACCAGCTGAACTACTAGGTAAGCCTGAAAAGTGATGAATATGTTTTCAGGAATTCGAGGAACATAAGAAAAGCCTCTTGGAATGCCTTGCTTCATCTCATGTATTTCTCTGTTCTGGATGTGTTGTAAAAAATACTTCCTTATTAGAAAGGGATATGTATTTAACTAGATGATATTCTCTGTCTCTGTCTGTTGTCTGTCTCTACCCTTTCTCATTATGCCCACTTGGTTGGAGATAGAACATTCTCTTTTGTTAAACTCCTGTATTTGTTTTATCCTTGTATGCTTACAGGCACAAGGCTGTGCACCTTTCTCTGTAGCCTAGCAAGTGACAAAGGGAGAAGGAGCAAGAGAAGAAGCAACCAGCACCTGGAAAGCCTTCCCTGTGTGCTAGACATTCAGATCTTCAGTTTTCTTCCTTTCTTGCTTCTTATTCCTCCCTGAGGATTTCCTGCATATGCCTGAAAGCTCAGCTTTTTATACCGGACATTGTAGATATAAATACAGTTGCTCACTTATATTTTAATTCAAGAAAAACAATATTCCATATAGTGTTTGGAATACAGGTCCTGAAGGACCAGTGGCTTCTCTTTCCTGCCTCTTACTCAGCCCAAATGACCAGTTAGGGTGTTAGCACTTAGTCTTTAACATGTCATAGGAGTTCAGTAGGTTTCAGTCTAAACACATTGCTCAGTTGTGGTTAGTCTTAGGTATTTTAGAGTTAACACTATGCCCTTAGGTGAAATGAATTCATTTTACAAGGTGAGTAATAACATCACAGGCAAGAAAAATGTCAACCAATCAGCTAGGCAAAATTTTACATATGCCTCATTAACAGTGCAGCCCTTCCTGTCATTGTCTAATGATCTTGTTCCTTCCTTGCTGTTATCTAGGACAAATATTCTTCCCTTACAACTACCCCTTCCATTGTTTCCTACATGTTCCTCTGCAGATTCACATTCAAAACCTGTTAAGTTTTCAGGACATTATTAGTGAATAAAAGCTACCACCCCAAACTAATATTTATTGTTCTTTAGTAAGAATAACCTTCAGTGCTTCATATTTGAAATAACAGCTATGGAGATTGAAAGCCCTTCAGGTTGCTTTAGTTGGTAATTAACACCAGAAGCAGAAGCAGCAGCAGCAGCAGCAGCAGCAGCTCCTCCTCCTCCTCCTTCTTCCTACTATCGTTTTTTTTATTTTGATATATCTGTTTATTTCTTTTTTAGTTTTTGTTCTTTTTTTATTGTGAAAATACCATACAGAGGGGTCACAATTACATGGGCAAGATAGTGAGTACATTTCTTATCAAGCATTGTTGCCTCCTCCTTTGTTTCCCCTTCTCATCCCTTCTTATCTCCCCCCCTTCCCCATTCCCGACCCCCTACCCCCCCCCCCCCGCCAAAGTTGTAAAGTTCATTTTTCGACATAACATCTTGTACATCTCATTGTTGCAATGGGTCCACCTGTTTCCCTATTTAAACAATTTGTTTTTTCCCTTAACCTCCACAAATTATACCAACATCAAATATAATGAAAGCAGGGGTTATATCATTAGGGGAGGGACATACAAAGCAACAAAGAAATCATCTTATAAATGTGTTAGAAACAATTGCAAGAAAGAAAAAAACATTTGAATCCTTATCTTGGGGATCATTTCACCTAACATCAACTTATCTGACCATTCTGCTTGTCTCAGACATATACTAATAATTGATAAGGGAAACCATGGGACCTATGTTTCTTTGGGCCTGGCTTACTTCACTTGATATAATTTTTTTCAAGTCTTTCCATTTCCTAACAAATTGAGCAATGTCATTCTTTCTGAAGGAGGCATAGAATTCCATTGTGTATATATACCACATTTTCTTGATCCATTCATCTACTGAGGGACATCTGGGCTGGTTCCATATCTTAGCTATGG
>NW_012267219.1:8921019-8946124 GCF_000151885.1 Dipodomys ordii | reverse complement strand
AAATTGGTTGAACAAATTTACACTCCCACCAACAATGCAGTAAGGTTCCCTTCTGTCCACATCCCCTCCAGCATCTGTTGTTATTAGAGTTCTTGATTGTAGCCATTCTAACTGGGGTGAGGTAGTATCTCAATGTTGTTTTGATTTGCATTTCTTTTATGGCTAGAGAGGTTGAGCATTTCTGCATGTGTCTATTGGCCATCCTTCTTTCTTCTTCAGAGAAGTTTCTCTTTAAGTCTTTAGCCCACTTATTTATTGGGCACTTGTTTCTTTGAGAATTTGTTTTTGGGTATTTAATTTTTTGAATTCCAGGTATATTTTAGATATGAGACCCATGTTCATTGTATGGCTAGTGAAGATCTCCCAATCCATGGGCTTTCTATTGATCTTGCTAGCTATGTCCTTTGTCATGCAGAAGCTCTGCAGCTTCATACAATCCCATTTGTCCAACCTTTCTTTGATTTGTTGTGTTTCTGGCTCTCTATTAAGAAAATTTCGGCCTGTGCCAAGGAGACCTAAGGTTTCTCCTATTCCTTCCTGTAATGTTTTCAGAGTGTCTTCTTTGACTCCGACATCTTTGAATCATTTGGAGTTGACTCTGTTACTACTACTACTGTTTTTTTTTTTTTTTTTTTACTACTTCAATTTCCAAGTAGTGGAGATTTTCCTTTTAATTATAGATTTAGTGGTTGTTTTATCCTTTGTGCTTGGGGTAGTTTTAATTTGAAATAATTAATGGCTTGAATGCAATGAATGTGTAGGCTTAAACTATGAGCCAGCAATGCAAGATCAAAGCCTGGAAATAAAAATACCTACATTAAATTTTTTCCCATTTTGCGCTTGGAGTAAGTTGTATTAAATTAGTAACCTTGTGCATTATACTTGGTACCTCTAATGTCAACTGGGTATACATAAGTGGTAACAACATATAGGTAATAGAGGAGATGGGGACAGAGGGTCAATGAATGGGAATTCACCTGCCCCCCTGCTAATTTGAAGCAGTTACCATAGTGCTTTGCATAGAATTAGTGCAATTGTTAATCTGGCCAGATAAGATACAATTAGTGCAATTGTTAATCTGGCCAGATAAGATACTAAGATATCACTTTCTAGACTACTGCTATGTGTGCTGTTTCAGGAAGCCATTGCATTATGAATTTTTGTTTTCCCTCTTTCTTTGGCCTTTGAAGCCAAAGTTTGCCCTTTTTTGGATTGTATCTCTTCATTGTCTTTTGTGTTATCCAGCTGCTAAAACACATTATTAGGTGAGCTGAAGTTTCCAGATACTTCTTCTGTGATCACTACTCTTCATTATCATACTCTTGGTTATCTTATATGATCATGACTCTTCATTATCCTGACTGAAGCACTGTAATATGACAGATGTGTGTATGCAAATATCCATTTAAAGGAAATTCATTGGTGAATATGACATGCAATTACATTGAAGAACTAAGTCCTTCTGAAAATTTTCACATCATAGAATCGTGTCATTAGAGGTTAACAGTGCATGGGTAACCCAGGAGTTATATGAGCTTTGCACTTCTCTTACTTTCCCACAACGGCTCTAATAGGTTCATTAGAGACTTCGAAGGTTACCTACTTGCCAGTTTTGCCCACTAAATTATTCCAAATGTCCAGTGTTTACCAGCACTGACTAGGAGAACCCTTTCTGTTCAATAAATGAAAATTCTTCTAGTTTTATATTCTACATTTACTTTCATATTTCTACCTCAAATATGAGTGTATTGGGATCAAATGGAAATTAGTCTAATTTCCTTTCATAGTAATAGTCATATTACAGTAATTCTCTTTCCAGCAACAAGCACTTAGTGTCTTAATTTCATCGCTGTAAGCTATAAAAATGTTTGAGTCTGTGGTAGGGTTCTTACAGTATTTTTGTCTTGGTGTTTCCGCCTCCATTCTGACTTGTCCTTTAAAAAGTCTCATTCAGTACTAAGTTCAAAATTGGCTTTTATACATAGGAGGCTGCACAGATCTATGAACTCAGTATTTTACTCTGACAGTTCAGTGATCCCTATGCCTCCTTCTCTCATCCTTTATTCTTCAGTGGGCTTCTCTTTTTGAAAAAACATTGTTATTATAAAGGTAATATACAAAGGGTTACAGTTATATAAGTCAGGTACAGAATACATTTCTTTTTGAACAATATCAACCCTTCACACACCCCCGCTCTTTTAACTTTGCCATTTTCTCACTCTCCAAATCATCACCATTACCAAAGCAGAAAGAATTACCTGACTAGGTCACCTATTTTCATCAGTTCAATCCAAAGCACATCATGACCCCTTATCAGACCATGCTCCCTCCTTGTGCTTTCCTCTCCTGTTATGTTAGCCCAGCCACTGAGCCCAGACATTCCTAATCAAATTCTTTGGCTTTATTATGTCTAAGTTGATTTGGCCCCATGCATGAATGAATGTGTCGTGCCCTGCTTCTGGCAGGGTTCTTGTCTGAACAGACTTTTGCATCTTCCGTGATCACTCTAGGCAAGCAGAGTCCTGTCTCATTACTGTAATCTTGATATTTCAACCTCATTTCTTTGGTAATTTATTTACCCATTATATTACAAGCCTTTTCACTTTAGAGTAATTGAAGTATTTTTTTACAAGTTTTCAATAAGGGTGTTATGAAATGCATAAAAGCATAACTAGTGTATGGTGATAGGTAAGTCAGTGAAGAAGAGTATTTTGTACCAAACTTATTTCAGTTCTAAAAGGATGAACTCACCACCCCCACCTCCATTCCCAATGTAGTTCTCCTGATGGATTCATTTGTCTGTATATATATGCTGTCACCCATTGAACTCAAGGCTTCACACGTACTTTCACCTGGCACCCTATCACTTGAGCCATGCCTCCATTCTGCCATTTTGCCAATTGGAGACTCACAGACTTTTCTGCCTGAGCTGGCTTTGAATTGAGATCCTCTAGATCTCAGACTTTTGACTAGCTAAGATTATAGGTATGAGCCACTGGTGCCAAGCTCAAAGGATTTTTATTCTTTTCCTCAGGTAACTGAAGCTTAACACTGGAACCTTGTCCCTTCTAGCTTCCTCTTCATTCCATTACTAAGTCTTAACATTTGATCTTTCTTCTTTACCCTTTGACTACTGCCTTTGTTCATTGAACCCCCTCTGAGGACATGAAGTTTTGCAATAGACAATCTCTCTACAACCCTTTCATACACAGTAGTGTTATGTTCCTACTAGGAACTTTTCCATGGCCCTACATAGCTTGCAAAATAAAACACAAACTCCTCAGTATGCCCTTCAATTTCCTGACCCTTGCTGGCAGCTTTACCTCCTTTCATGTCTTCTGCACCCACCACAGGAGCTCACTGCAGGAGGCCTGTGGGATTTGGCTCCAGTTATTACAGCTGTAGGAATACCCAGCTTTCCTGCCAGTGAAGCCAGTGCACATCAATGATTGGTTCAGATGCCTTCTCCACTCTGAAGCCTTCCTTGACTTGCCTGTGTTGTGTGGATTACTTGCTTCTCTGTTTTCCTCTGTGTGGTTTAGATAGCTTTGTAAATATAACTTCCCTCTGAATTTCCTTTCCTTGAATGTGAGAGTCTGGAAGATTAGAACAATGTTTTATTTACCTTCACATCCTCTAAGTTGTGGTGGCTCACAGTAGGTTCTCAGAACCTCTCTGTTGTTAAATCCTTCTGAGCTTAGAAAATCAAGACTTCTAACTTTATTTATTTTGGCGTGTTTTTTTTTGAAGCAAAAAGCCATGAGTGTGAGCAGTGAATTTACAGAGAAATAGAAGCGACAGATTCTGAGGATTCAGTGTACAATAGAAGTGATTTCAAACTAGGATGTTTGAGAGCAATTATCATTTGGATTAAAAACAAGCCTTCTCTCTTCTATAACCTTCTTTTGAAAGAAGAGCTTTGAGGAGAAAATAAACAACGTGAATGCACCCTTCTCTTTTTTGAAAGAACAATGTGTTTCTTTGATGATTGGACTCTCCAACTGTGAGCCCTAAATATCCTCCCCTTCAAATAAACCGATCATCACTCATGCTTTTGGTGGGGCAACCTGCTGCCAGCCTGTAAAACAGACCTATTAATGCTAGTACTCATTTCAAACTGTAAATGTGTGCACAAGGAAGGGACCTGGAGCACTGCTGCTGGCCATCAATCCACATTATTAATGGTGGCTTTTTTTTTTTTTATCAATGCCACTCATCCTCCTCATGAATAGGTTCTCATTCTTTCATTGTTTACAAGTTAAGAGGTATGCGTCTTTAAAAATAGAAATTCATGAGTAGAAAAACATATTGCTTCTTGCTGTGTTTTCTATCCAAATCTAGTGAAATCAATTTGAGGAAAGGCAGCAGTGGGAGGGTCCTTCTAATGGACATTTCTACCCCAAGATCTGTGGCCTACTTTAAAGGATGTATAGAAGTGCATGCTAATGTAATTGGCACTATGTCACTACCTGAAAGCTCCCATTAACCAGTAGCAGGCTCATATAAAAAGGCTATGCATAAAGGTCTTCAGGAAGTGTGGGAGCCAGAGAAGGCTTGGAAAAGGCAGGCATCTTCTGGTGGAAGGGAAAGTTGTGGGATTCCTGGGCTAGGGCTTTTCTCCAAACACTCAGACATATTGAGTTATTGACATTGTTAACCATAGTAATGCATAGTTGCTATATTTGAGAGAGGGACATAGATCCTATCACATACTAGGATGGTGAAATAATTATACATTTTATTAGCAACTCAATTCTTAACCATCAGTGGTAGCAGGCCTACGTAACACAGTTATCACTTTAATAGCAAGCCTTATTTATTTTTCTAAGTTCTGAGGTTTGAACTCAGGGCCTAATGCTTGCTCAGCTGGCATCCTACTACTTGAACCGCTCCTCCCGCCAGCTTTTTGCTGATTATTTCGGAGATAGAGTTTCCCAAAGTTTTCTGCCTGGGCTGGCATCTAACAGTGATTCTCCAATCTTAGCCTCTTGAGTGACTATGATTACAGGCATTTTCCACTGGTGCCCAGCAAAAACATAGGTTTACTTTTAGGACAATAACATTCATAGCAAAATGAATAGATGGTACAAAAATGACTATATACTGTCTAGCCCCACAGTATTGTTTTGGGGTTTTTTATTTGTTTTGCTTTTTTGGGGGGGTCCTTAGGAATAGACACCTTTATGATATTTCATCTTATATCTATTAATTCCAAATCATTGTCTGTTATACCAGTCTGATGTTATAAGTCTGCTGTTGGAAAGGGCAAGGCCTTCAAGCTGGTGAGAGGAGAGAAAGAGAGAAGGCAACTTTAGCATAGGAGAGAGGAATGTTTCCTCTGGAGAAATAAGTGAGTACCCACTGAGTACTTATTTCCCCATGAGTACTTACTTTCTAACCCTGGGGCTAGAAGCAAAGTAGATTACCCGAGTAACATGAGAAGACTCTAGATCCATATTTAGGGGAAAGATGAAGGGGATTCTGTGGGTGCCCTTGGAGCCAAAGAGTGGCCATTAATATTAGGATCCAGTCATGGGACCTTCACCTTGATAACTTTATTCATATCCTAATAACCTCACAAAGGCCACAATCTGAACACTGAAGTCACATGAAACTTCTGCTCTCCCAAGTGGGGATTAACAGATGAAGTCTTGGGATTACACTCAAACCACACCTATACCGCAGCCTCACCCCAGACTGAATCGACCCCCCACCCTTTCACCTGAGAATTTGTAACAGTAGCTGGAGAGGCTGACTTTATCACACCAACTTCCCTTAGTTCCAAAAGAAAATTGGCTTCATGACATTGTGATTTCAGGGTCAGATTCTTCCCCTCAGTTGGTAAGTTCCTCTTTGTCTCTGTAAGAACAGTACTACCCAGAGAGCTGCCAGGATGAACATATCTCGAAGCAAACCAAGTCTGTGGGGGTGAACAGAAGTCAGAAGGTTGGGGTGTCTGTGGGCACACTGTTAATCATGAGCTGGAGGGTTTAACTTGGTGGCATCACAGTTCTTCCCTTGGGAGCCACCTCTTACCCCATCCTTCAGCATCACTGGTGCACTTACTGTGATCTCACTGGATAGATTACTACATGCCTATAAAATAAACTAGTCAGTTATCACCATATTCTTTTATGTAATGAAGAAATTTTATATAGAATCTCTTTCCCATTTTCAATCTAGATATTTTCCTGCTCCCCTTACTATAACCAGTTGAATATTCTTTATTTCTCAACTTGCTCTGTTAGTGGGAATTAGTTTATAGTCAATCATTTTGTTATGACAGTGCACAGTT
The DNA here is from genome assembly GCF_000151885.1 of Dipodomys ordii. Taxonomy (NCBI): domain Eukaryota; kingdom Metazoa; phylum Chordata; class Mammalia; order Rodentia; family Heteromyidae; genus Dipodomys; species Dipodomys ordii. Next base: position 8,939,829 of record NW_012267219.1, on the reverse strand, counting down.
CTAAAAGGTAAGTAAATCTCTCCCCATACACATGATGGGTTGTTTTCAATTTAATTTTTCATAGGTTTCAAGGAAAAATAGAAGGGAAAAAATTAAACATTGATCTAGAGAGTGGAAGACCAGTTAAAGTTTAAGAAGCCTTTTGTGAAATAGCCCAGGTCCTTATAGGAAGATCCAAGATTGTGATTTATGTCTTGCTGACCTTGAGCCTGAAGTGAAACACAAGGTCTTGTGCTTATGACTTTGGGTCTATCTAAGTTTGACATTCAAATCAATTACCACAGGAAACTATAAAATCTCTTTCTCTGGAGGTGTCTGAAACTGAGGTAGATAATTTCAGAAGGGACTTGGCCACAGCTTGAAGCTGAACTAAATGACCTCTTGATATTTCCTAAGCATGAAATTTATTCTGCAGCAAAGCACAGGTCTTAAGAGGAACCAAAGTGAGTCTCAGAAGTCACTTGTCTCAATTCACAGCGTGTCTTGCTCTTTTGCAAAGTCCAAAAATTTTCTGAACAAAACCCTGGCTAGAGTAAGTAACATTGCAGAAAGATTGGGGAAAAAAAATCTAACTTAAGACTCAAATCTATAATAATAATAATAATGGCTAAAATGTGTAAAAAGCCTTTATTCTAGCAACTGACACATCTAACTCATGTAGTCTTTACTGAGGTCTATATGTTAAATACTGCAGTTTCATTTTCATAGATGAGGAAACAAAGGTTTTTTATTTCATGCAATTGATTGTGTCTAACATATTTATAAGATGATTTCTTTGTTGCTTTGTATGTCCCTCCCCCTCAGTATAACCCCTGCTTTCACTGTATTTGATGTTATGATAATTTGTGGAGGGGAAGGGCAAAAACAAATCATTTAAACAGGGATACAGGTGGACCCATTGCAACAATGAGATGCACAAACTTTACAACTTTGGCAGGACGGGGGAGGGGAGAGGAGGGAGATGGGAAGGGATGGAAAGGGGAAACAAAGGAGGAGGCAACAATGCTTGATAAGAAATGTACTCATTATCTTGCCCATGTAATTGTAACCCCTCTGTACCGTATTTTCACAATAAAAAAAAGTAAGTTATAACTAAGCAGAAACTTTGATTTTCAAAAATGTATTTCAACTGTATTGTCCTCAAATGCCTCCTTGGTGTAAATCTACAAAGAACTTATAGTATTAGAACTATAAACTGACATGGGTTCAGACTCCAGCATAGCCATTTTCCAGTTGTATGACCAGAGCAAAGTCATTCCATCTTTCTATGTCTCAGTTTCTTTTAGAGTAGCCTTAGCATTTGAACTCAAGGCCTTTACACTTGGTAGGCAGGTGATCTGTCTGTGAACCAAACCTCCAGCTCTTGTTTTGCACTGTTTATATTTGAGATAGGATCTTGTTCCCTGCCTGGTACATACCTGAGCTGCAGTCCTCCTATTTTAGGCTTCCCACTAAAACTAGGATGACCTGGACTTGCTGCCATGACCAGCTTCTACTGAGGTGGAGTCTCATGGGCTTTTCTGCCCAGACTGGCCTGAAACAGTTGCTCATAGCAAGGGTAAGATCCAATGCCACCACAACCAGCTGTTAGTTCAGATGGGGTTTCACAACCTTTTTCTATCTGGGCTGGTCCCAAACCACGATCTTCCTGATTTCAGTCTTCCAAGTAGTTAGGACTATAGGCATGATAATGTCTACAAATTTGAAGCTGACACTCAGTGTCAGTCTCATTTTCTGCAACTAAAAATGAAAGGTAAAGTACCTGTGATGACATGTTGTTGGTAGACACACAAGAAGCATATACTCAGAAGCTGATGTAATTTTGAAATATGTGGAAGGAGCCAGACTGGGTCAACATATGACACTTGGATACTTAGAGAGACAGAGCCAACTCATTCTTTCCCTTGCCATTCTTAAGAAAAATCGTAGTGTACGGCACCTCAAAGTCCTTGAAAATATCAATAGCATTAACATAATGCTAGTGTGAATAAATCAGTAGGAACTAATCAACATTGCTGGTAAAAATGAAGCTAAGTGTCACCTTGGAGAGGCAAAACAACAGCTTATTGTGCGTGTGTATGTGGCCAGCATCCAAGTTGTTAGTAGGACTGAGATTGAGAAGTTTCTTCCTTGGAGGGATAATTATAGATGATACTGAGGTCACTTACCAGGGTCCTTGGATAAAGGGTAGGAAGGCTAGCTAGGCTAAGTCCACCCATACTCATATGTGTAATGTATGGTAGCCAGCCTTTTATGTTCTGAGGATATTGTATACAATTCTGAAAAAACATTCCTGTTTTTTAAAAATTTTATTTTATTGTAAAGATTCTGTAAAGAGGGGTTACAGTTACGTGAGTAAGGTAATGAGTACATTTCTTGTTGAGCATTATTATCCCCTCCTTTGTTTTTCTCCTACTATAAGTATTCCTGTTTTAAAACAAGTTTATAAATCACACTTTAGAAAATATGCTGGGTTTACTTATTCAGAATATGAATGAAGTTCTTCAAATGGCTTGTAAAATGAGTACCTTATGACCAATGGTTATTTTTAAAAGGTAGAAAAAAAACCCTCTGGAAAGCATTATGGAGTTTCCTCCGAAGACTAAACATAGAACTTCTCTATGACCCAGCAATCCTACTCCTGGGCATTTATCCAATAGACCACAAACAAGACTACACTAAGGCTACCAGGGCAACTATGTTCATTGCAGCATTGTTTACCGCCCTCAGTGGGTGAATGAATCAAGAAAATGTGTTATATATACACAATGGAATTCTACTTTTCCATCAGAATGAATGATATTGTCTTATTCATAAGGAAATGGGAAGACTTGGAAAAAATATATTAAGTGAAGTAAGCCAGACCCAAGGAAGAATAGCCTGCATGGTTTCCCTCATTTGTAGTAACTAGAATGCACCTCTACAGCTATAAGTAAGCACATTGAATGGTAAAAGATGAAAAAATACACTGGAACATGATAAATTATACAGATCCATAGATATCCACACAGTGGGACCAAAAGAGGATATTCTTAGGAGAGGATCACAAAGGTGCAATAGTTATATGCATATGATCATATAAAATAATACAGTATTTATTGAAATGAACTCCAAGAAGTGGAAAGAAGAGATTTTTTTTTCTCTGTTACTATTTTTGTTTTCTATGCCATTTTTCTTATTGTAACTTTATCTGTTTGGGGGAGGGTAAGGGAGTCACAGAAACAGTGGGACAGACGGTGAACAAATGCAGCAGTGGTACTCACTAGAAATTGTGTTGAAAATCAACAACACAATTTATGAATGGGGAGAGCAGAGAAAAACTGCGAGAGAGCATGGGAAGGGGTGACATTGTTCAAAAAGAAATGTACTCATTACCTGATTTATGTAACTGTAAACCCTCTGTACATCACCTTTACAATAACAATAACTATATATATGTATACACACACACACACATATATATTACTCCACTAAAAAGAGAGACTTTTAGTGGAGTTGGTGAAGTAGAGGTTAAGACAGGGCTCTGGAGTTGCACACTTGGGTTTGAATCTGGGAGCTATCATTTAATAGCTGTGTGACTTTGAAGCAAGCTATGTAACTTCGTTGTGCTCATTTTTAAAATGGATGTGGTGATGACTTTAGATTTTATTGCTGCTACCACACATCTCTGACTTAGTAGCTTTGAAGAACACAATTATGATCCTCAATGCAGAAGTGTGAAGTAGATTTCATTATGCCCAATACAAGGTATTTGCCTGGCTCTTCTCCCATTAGAGGCTATGGGAAACATTTGTCCTTCCACTGTCAGAGGCTGCTGTAGACCTTGTCCCAAGGTCCTTGCCCCAGCTTGGCTGCTTTTGGGCAGCCATGAGGGGAGTAGCTTTGCTCCATCTTCTGCTTCCCATCATGATTGTGTGCTTTACCATAAGCCCAAAGCATTGTGGCCACGGAGCCATGGATGGAAACAATGGGCCAAAATAAATCTTTCTTCCTTTTAAGTTTATTATCTCACTATTTGAGTTGAGAAACTCACTGTTTATATTAACAATCAGCCTAAAAATGGTAGTGGCAAATTATGATCTATTCTGGTTTTGCTTATCTAAAATGAGATAATAGTTATGAATGTGTTTTTAAAATGGAAAAGCTATGCACATGTAAGTTGTTGGGTATTAATAATGCCAGTAATCTCTAAATCATACTATGTAAGTCTTGCTTATCAGTAGGATTGAAATGAATAGATAATGAGGTCCAGAATATTGAAGGGTGAATTGAATGTCAAGAATGCCAAGTATCATGCCTATTAGTGCTATTTTTAAAGGCTAGCCTTTGGCAGTCTCTTTAACCTTGTACTATCACATGACCTTATCCATAATTATGATCATATCATACAACTCACAAGGACTCAGTTACGCAGTTTATTAAAGCTTGTAGAAAAAGTGGTGTTTCGTAAATGCTAAAGTGAAATAATTACCTTGCTGTAAAGCTGGCACATTATATTAGCTTAGGGCTAATATTTAGTCCCCAAGGGCCAGGAATTGCAGGTTTAGGGCAAGTCCAGTTTTGATAATGATTTCTCTGCTTCATGGTTGAGGCAGAAATGTTTCCCAGTGACAGATCTATGACAAGATAGGCTCATATTTTCTTCTCAGCAACTTCCAACATTATAGTGAAGCCTTCAAAAGCATGATACTATTACCTAGTAATAGCGAAGTAACCAATACACTTTCTTTAAATGAAAAGGAACTTAGTTGTAGTTGTTGCAAATATATGTCAAGTGTTCATAATAATTTCACAATAAAGTAGCAAGAAAAGCAGTTTTGAAGCGTGAAGAAGAAATGGTAGTGAGGAGATATTTTTCAGGCTTTTCAAATCAATATACTCATTCTCTTCTTCCACTAAAGATTGATCTATGAATTAAAATCGGTGAAAGTTGGAGAGAACTCTTCAAATATCCCACGTAGTTCTGCCTTGTGGTATCTATCCTACTGTAATCCTATCCCTTTCAGTGTGGACAAGACCTGTGACTTCCTTCCTTCCTTGTGATAGAACAGTACAAAAGTGACAGGATAGATACAGTTACATGTATCTACCACTGGGGCCTCTTTTCCTATCTCTTTCAGTCCTTTTCTGGGTTTGAGGAGGTATTCAGATTAGAATCCAGTCCTGGTGACCAACTTTGTTGCCTGTAGGTAGCCTTGTGAGATCCTAAGCAGACACGTTATTGATCCTGCTAAGCATTCCCGAACTTACAGAAGCAATAAGGTCAGCATGTCTGTAGGTTGAAGCCACTAAGTTTTAATAATACTGTTATGAAACAAAAAGAGCTAATACAATGAATTCAGCTTTTCATTTGCATACAGTACCTTTCTTCAAGGAACAAAAATAGAGAAGTCTAGGAAATAAGTGTTAAACAAGATGCTAAGCACTTTGGAAATTGTAAACACATTTAGGATGTATATTGCCTTTATTTCAATTTCTCTCCAATTACTCTCTAGTGCATTTAAAAAAACAGAGAATATACTTTATATATATATATATATGTGTATATATATATATATGTGAAGAAATGAGCTTATATTTAGAAGTTGAGAATTCAATCTCATATTTTCATTCCTTGAAAAGGAAAGGTTTTTCTATTAATCATTCCAAGTAGATTTCTATGATTAGGTTATAGTAGGAGCAGCTGCAGAGTGACAGTGGATATGTGGGGAATTATTTGGTAAAATCAAATAATCTGGTAAAGCCAAATAATTTGGTAAGACTGTAAAGCCATTTGACTTTACCTATAACTGATGATGGGGGTACTGTACCCATGCCCACTTTTGCAGATGAGGAAGCCACAGATAAAGCTTAGTACCCTACCTAAAGTCTCAAATGATAGTGATTGGTAGAATAGGATGGGAACCAGAGTCCTAGATCTCATTGCTTATTGTCTTATTACTTACTAATCCCTACTCCTAAATATCCGGGCATATGTTCATCAACTTGGCTTCCCCAGGAGAAAAGGCAGCGGATGGCTTTTGTACTACATAATATAATAGAGACTTTATTTAATCTCTTGTACCTTATGTGCAAAATGCTTCACACAGAGAAAAAAATGATAATAATGCTACAAATGCCAAAGCAAAAATTGCTATCACAGGAACAAAATTCATTGGTGAACTGGCCATTTAAAAATGTGTCATTACAAAAATGTCACTTGTTTTGTCAGTCTCTGTGTAGCAGCTTGCTTCTCTTCTTTGTTCAATGATGACACAAATACATGTTGGTTACTAACTTCTGTCTATGACAATGAAGAGTAGTGTGAAATGAAAATTCTGCATAAATTTTATGCGATTGATAAAGAGATGTGGACAAATTACTCAGCTCCAAAACTAAAGTTGGGTGAGATAAATATTGAAGATGAAAACTAGACATGAATAATGATTTAAGTCAAGAGAGAATGATTTCTGGATCAAGAGATTAAAAGAAGCCCTTAGGAAAATTAATTAATCTCTTAAAATATTTTAAATAAAATGGTATATATATTATTCTGAGTCATAGAAATCAAATATGAAGTAAAGGATGTTAAATTTTCCTATCACATAATTTTGTGCAATTGCATACATTTGTAGAAACTTAGAAATTATGCCTTTCCTTAAAAAGGTAAAAGTCAGTACTCTATTATTTTTTCATTTGTTTTCCAGGCCTTCTTATTTCTGATTTGTTATGAAATTCAGTTTCTGCTATAAGGAGTGGCCTTTCCACGGTATAATTATGCGTGAAAAATAAGTTCCCCTGTGCTTCCTGTAGACCAAGCATAGTAAATGAATTCTAAATAAATGAACCCCTCACTGGACACACTAAACGAGAAAGTTGACAGCCCTTGCCCTAGTTATTGGGAAGCCATTAAAGTTAGTGGGGTTGGAGCAGGTATGTGCCTCAGGACTGCCAGGGCTACTTGCAGTTGCTAAGTCCTGTGAAATCCTCTGAGCTACGTATAATCAAAAAGAGCCAAGAAAAGCCTTGAGGCATGCAGTAAGTGTCAAGTACCATTCTCGGAATGACTAATCACTCTGAAGAGTCCTACAGCAGCAGGGTGGCTGCAGCATCGCATCCTTTGCCTTCGCTTTTCTATACCTAAGGTTGTCTTTTAACTACCCAAACACAAACTCTGACCCTGCCTTTAAACCAGTCCATTACTCTACACTTTGGTGGGAATGGGCATGCGAATGAAGGCAAATAGGAGTGGAGGTTGTTACATTGTCTGGCTGAGAATTAAAATAGTTGATGATCAAACCCTTGGTGTTTAAGAATTGTGCTCTGTCCACTTATGTAAAAATCCTGACCCATTGAGGCACCTGTGGCAGGGTTATATGTTTTCCTTGCTAATGAGATGAACATTGGAAAACTTGTCAGGCTGTAAAAAGAATAAAGCATTAGATCCTTATGACAGCTAGAGCCTGTTTCCTGGAAAGGACAGTACTATTAGTAGAATTAGTATGAGTTACACTTAGAAATCATCATACACCCGGTTTCAGAGTTGAAGTATGGCATTAGAGTTTCTGTTTTACATATGGTTCAACTAATTCAAGACTTTCATCTACATATAGCAATAAAAAGCATGCAGTCATGTGTTAATGTCTGAGAGCAGAAAGGGAGGCAGAGTATACTCTCTCACTGAAATCCATTGAAAACTCTTCTCCATGAGTCTTGCACACAGAGTGCAGAAAGTGCCAGGGTACCAAATACTCATGAGGGGAAGAATAAATCTGAGTAGAGGAAAAATTTTCTTATGAACCAATACTTTAGCAAGAGAAGCTTTAAATGTTCATTGATCATTTTTATCATGAAAATGTAAATGTGCAATGCACTTTACTTGACATTACTGGGTAATTAACCAAACAGAAATCTGTAGATCTTTATCCTGAAGGAATTTTAATTTCCCAAAACAAATACAAAGGCAGCAACTTGAGATCCATTATCAAATGTATCTCAGAACACATAAATAGAAGAACAGTTCTCTACAATACTCTTAATATCCTAAGAAACTTTGATATTCAAGATGTTTATATGTCTGAAGACATTTCATCAGAAGATTGTAGAACTTTAAAACTTCCAAACAAAGGCTGTCATATTGTTCAATCCCCTCATTTCACAGATGAGAAGACAAGTCTAGTAGGTCAAGTAAGCTGACCTAGGTCATGAGTTAGTTAGAGGGCTCTGTTGGAACTAGTTACAAAGGCTTTTTTTTTCAGTAAGAGACCTCAGTTCTGCATCACTGACTTTGGCTTTCTGAAAGGAATGGCATATTGACCTTTGCAACCTTTCACAGACATGTCAAGAAAGTGTGTGGTTTTGTTAGCCATAAAAAATCATTGTGGGTAAAGTAAAAAAAAAATGTGAGTAAAAGTAAAAACAGAATGATGGAGCTACCTCTTACAAGGTACTTTGCTTCTATGCATGTTGTAAGATAGCTTCTGTACTTTGTATGTCACTTACAGTCAGCTCTTTTGTAGTCTTCCTAGGCTACCTACATGATTGAACTGCACGTTGCTTTGTTAAAATCAAGTAATTGAATATAGAAGGAAGCCGTTTGGGTTTTTAATGACACATACATATACCACCATACACAATATACACAACAGAAGTAGCATCATCACTCGGACCCTGCTCTCAATGTTGGTCCAAAATAACAAATGATCATCATCCAGGCGTTCTTTGTGGGATGATCTTCTTGACTGATCAAGGACCTAATTAATACTCAAATCCCCTCCTAAATCATGATCTGATTACAAGAATTTCTACATTTTGTTTCTGGATCAGAAGTACATAGAGCTTCCTCATTCTTTTTTTTTTTAGTTTTTAATTTAATTTTATTTGTGAACATACTGTACAGAGGAGTTACAATTACATGGGCAGGATAATGCGTACATTTCTTACCAGAGCTTCCTCATTCTTATACTCCAAATCTATCTTTTTTCTTTCTTTCTTTCTTTTTCTTTCTTTTCTGTCTTATCTGTCTGTCTGTCTGTCTGTCTGCCTGCCTGTCTGCCTGTCTTCTTTCTTTTTTCTTTTTTTGGTTGTTGGTCATGGGGCTTGAACTCTGGGCCCTCCCTTCCTTCCTTCCTTTCTTTCTTTTTATCTTCCTTCCTTTCTTTCTTTCTTTCTTTCTTTCTTTCTTTCCCTCTCTCCCTCTCTCTCTCTTTCTTTCTTTCATCAGTCATGGGGTTTGAACTCTGGGCCAGGGTGCTGTCCCTCAGCTCTTCAGCTCAAGGCTAGCACTGTACCACTTGAGCCACAGCGCCCATTTTCTTAGTGGTTTATTGAAGAGAAGAGTCTCACAGAGTTTCCTGCCTGGGCTGACTTTGAACCTCGATCCTCAGATCTCAAGCTCCTGAGTAGCTCAGATTACAGGTGTGAGCCACCAGCACCTGCCTTTAAACTCCAAATCTTTTTTTTTTTTTGGGGTCCGGTCGTGGGGCCTGAACTCTGGGCCTGGGCACTGTCCCTCAGCTCTTCAGCTCAAGGCTAGCGCTCTACCACTTGAGCCACAGCGTCACTTCCGGAATTTTGCTTTTTGCTTATGTGGTGCTGAGGAATCGAATCCAGGGCTTCAGGCATGCAAGGCAAGCGCTCTACCACTGAGCCACCTTCCCAGCCCTATACTCCAAATCTTATACTCAGTCTTGCCCTTGCCCATCAAGCCATCATCTAGAAGACAGTTGAGGAAAAGGGCAATTGCTAATGAACCCCCCTTATTTCCCAAACCCAGAAGAGGAAGAATTTGTAAGAGAGATTTCTGATTATGACTGTCTCAATTTCTCTAGGGAGACTATTATCATCACTGAAAATTAAAGCATAACTGACTAAATTGCTTTGACAAGGTTTTTTTTTTTTGTCTTTTCAGGCTGATATTTATTTAATTTTCCCCCAAACTAAGCCACTAAATTACAAATCGATATAAAGAAATTTCCAAACCCTACAATGAGAGATACACTATGGAGTACTTATGCTATCATAAAGCTGTAAGTTATTAATACTTACTAATCTATAAGCTTCTGAACTTTTTGCTGAGATTCAGAATGCTTCATCACATTTTCACTGTATTCATTATCCCAATGGTAAATTTAACCACATCAAACAAAAATTCCTGTAAAATTCACTTTTCTCTCCTATGCACAGTAGAAATGTTTTTCTTTCTCCTTCCTTCCTTCCTTCCTTCCTTCCTTGCTTCCTTGCTTTCTTGCTTTCTTCTTTTTTTGGTTGTTGGTCATAGGGCTTGAACTCTGGGCCTAGCCATGGTCTCTCAGCTCTTCACCTCAATGCTAGCACTTGAGTCACAGTGCCACTTCCGGTTTTCCGGTGGTTTTTTGGAGATTACAGTCTTACAGACTTTCCTGCCCAACTTGGCTTTGAACTGAGTTCCTCAAATCTCAGCCTCCTTAGTAGCTAGGATTACAGGCAGGAGCCATTGGCTTCCGGCTAGGATTTATTTTGTTTATATAGACTTTATATGTCACAGAATATGTAGATTGATGGGAAAAAAATCAATCACAAAAGAACAGAATTCCCATATACCTCTTATGCTAAAACACATAAACTTTCCTTTATTATCAACATCTCCCACCAGAGTGATATATTCCCTACAATTGATGAAGTTACAATGACATCATTATCAGCCAAAGTTTATAGTTTATGTAGAGTCCACTCTTGGTTCTGTATAATTATATAGATTTTGATAAGTATATATGACACATATTTGCAATTTTAGTATCATTCACACTAGTTTCAGTGACCTGAAAATCCTCTCTACTTCACCTGTTCATCTCTGCCTTCCCCAACCTCTGGCAGTGACTGATCCTTTTACTGTCTCCCTTACTTTCCTCTTCCAAAATAGATGCTATACATTTGGAACCATACAGTTTGTAGCATTTCCAGCTTGGCTTTTATCACTTAGCAATAGCATTTACATTTCCTTCAAGTCTGTGTCTGCATAACCTGTTTCTCTTTTTGCTATAGAATATTTCAGTTTCTCTTCCTATCTATCCAAAGGCATTTTGGTTACTTCCAACTTTTGGCAATCATTAACAAACAACAATCTTCAAAAGTGGCCATTTTTTGCTTTGCCATCACCAGCAATGATTGATTTCCTGTTGCTCCTTATCCTTATTTGCATTTTTTGTTGTTAGTGTTCTGAAGTTGAGCCATTCTAATAGATATGTCATAGTATCTCATTCATAAAATGGCTTGCTTATTTGCTATCTTAGATTTTCTTTGGTGAGCTATCTGTTCAGGCTTTTGCCTATATTTATTTCTATGATTATGATTATTATTTTTTGTTGTTAGCAGTACTTGGGTTTGGGGCCAAGGGCTCTGTCATTGCTGGTTATGTGCTCTTCTACTGCAACATGCCTCCAGCCCTGACTGTTTATTTTTAAGCTAGGGTTTTGCTTCCTGCCAGCGGGCATGTCTGGACCTCAATCTGCCTATTTGGGGTTTCCTATAGTTACAGAGATGACAGACACATTTCACTGTGTCTAGCTTCCCTCTATAGAAAAGGGAATTGGACTACCCAGGCTGGCTTCAAATTATGATCAACCTGACTGTTCTTTATCTCCTAAGTAGCTAGAACTACAAATGAGCCACTAGCCCTTGCTTATTTTGCCAATTATATTTTTTGGTGATGCCGGGGTTTGAACTCAAGGTGCCATGCTTACTAGGCAAGTGCTCTACAGGTAGGCCAGACCTCCATCCCATTTTGCATTATTTAGTTTTGAGATGTGATCTTACTTCCTTTCCAGGTGTACCCTTGGACTGTGATTTTCCTATTTTAGGCTTTTCCATCATACCTAGAATAACAACTGTACCTAGTACTTAGCTGAGAAGGGGTTTTCAAACATTTTTTCCCAAGCTGACCTTGAACTGCTATCTTCTCAATCTTAATATTCCAAGAGGCTAGGATTACAGTTTTAAGTCACTGGTGCTTTTTTTTCCTCCTAATTTTTAAATTGAGATGTTTGATTCTTCTTGTTGATTTTTAAATGTTTTTTTAAATATGTTTGGATAACTGACCTTTATCATATATACTCTTTTCAAATATGTTCTCCTAGTTCATGGTGTCTCTTTGCACTCTTGAGTAGGTCTATCTGTATCCCAGATTTTTAATGAAGTCTAGAATATCAGTTACTGCTTTCATGACCTGAACCTTTGTTGTATCTAAAGTCAGCTTTACATTTTCTTCTTTCATCTTCTATGTGTTTTGTAGATTTATTTTTTACATTTAGATATATAATCTATGCTGATTTTTGTCAAGAGTGTAAGGTTTGTGTTTAGATTTTTTTTTAATTTAACTTGGTGGCTCTCACACTCAAATGAAATCCTATTTGCTGGAAAATGTGTCTGTGAGGAAAGTTTCTTTTGCCAATACTGCATTAATTTTTTTTCTTATTTTGAAGATCTTACAGTTTGAATAGGTTAAGATCTTATAAAGCTCCCCAAGTCCTTAATATATAAATATAACAGGTAATAAACCTAAGTTTGAGACAAATTATATAATAATATTTAATGAGCATAAGTAGTTAAGGATGCTTATTTTATCTAAATTTTTTTTCAAGCTTTTATCACCAGAATTCTGTGTCTTGTAGTTCTAGAAAATTTCATTGATATATGATAAAATTAAGTCAGTCACATGCAAATTCTAACATTTCTCCAAAGTTTGAGGCCACATTTAAAATGATAGTCTCAAGTTTTGATATTTGCATGTTTTGTTGAAAGAACAAGGAATCTGAGGGCTTATGTAAGCTTTGTTCATAATGTATTGAATCTATAATGAGTAACCTTAAATGTTAGCAACTGTAAAGTAGTATTACTATAGCTACTTTACTTGATTCCTTTATGAAGAAAATAAAATTGTGTTCTAACCCTTTGTGTCATTGATCCACAGCCATTGAAAGCATATCTGAGGCCAAGCTCTGTGCTGTGCAGGGAACAAGGATGGATAAAGTGCTGCTCTTTGCTGAAGGAACTGTTAGGTCTGCTTCAGGGAAAGGCAAGAAAGTCTTGATTTCAAAAAAATGCTAGTGTTATAATGTATCTGGTGGGGAGAGAATACTGGTTGCATATTCATCCATTTTTAACTAATAGAAACTCCCATGTTTTAGCCACACACAGTCACTCAGTTAGTGAAATCATCTATGCCATCTGCAGATTCAGTAAGATTGGTCAAGACAATAGCATGTGTAAAGACGTGAAAGGTGCAACTTATTCCTTCTCTTCTTTGTGAAAACTACTATTTTCCCCTTCCTTTGGGCTGGAAATTAGCCATGGTGGAGTCCTGTTCATGACCTTTGAGGGAATAGCATAGCAAATACAAGGAACCCAGATCTCTGGATACCCCACAGAAATGCTACCCTCTCTCTCCCATCTCCTAAACACCATCTACCACTTTAGAACTTAATATATGAAAGAAATAAACGACTAACCTTGTTGAATCCACTCTTACTAATTTGTTAAAGTGCGTGAATTGGTATCCTAATTTGCAGAGTAATCCTAGGACACTATACCTTCTGAGCGCATGCTCCTTGGAATAGGGGACAGGTGAGCAAGGGAGCATTGGATGAGGCTTGCTAGAGGGGGATTAGATTCCCTAAGCTGAGTTTTGGAAGATCATCATGATTTGGAAAAATCTCCTCAGGTGATTTTGACTCCCCTCCCTCTTATAACTTCCCACCTGAGAATCTCTAATTCTTGCCTTATCATGAGATTCAATTTGTCTTTTGTTAATAATTTTGGTAGAAGATAGCAATGCAAAATAATTCTGTCTCTGTTTAGGTGTATTTCTGTGGAACACTTACTAGGTACATGTTAATGAATGATATAAATATTCATTGTAGGCACTTCCTTGTCGATCTGTAAGTTGTTGTTCCTTGACTCTTGACAGCTTCATTAAGACCTGGTCACTGTTTTTATTTTTGAGGGGTGTCACCAGTACCCTATGCGTCTCAATATTTGGTGTATATCAACAAAAAGAACAGTTTTACTTTGAACTCACAGTTAATTAAGTAGATCATTAAAAGCATATGTAAAGAGCAGCTATAATACGGTTCATGAAAATAAGTGAGAGAATGTTTGTAGATGAAAACATGTGCTTAGTCACACAGCTGAAATTAATAGATTTTATGGGACTATATGAAATATGAATATGTAACTTATGAACTGTTTTAACACACAATCCTTAAACCTAGATGTCTCATCATTCTCATCTAGTAAACACATTGTCCTTCCAGTCATGCACAACAATTCATTTATCACTATTGGAAATTACTTAGTTAGTTGCTGTACTTACCTCTGTGTTATCTGGCGCCCCCCTTCCTCTCTCCCTCCTCCCCCCCCCACCCCATAGAAAATGAGCTCCTAAAAGCCAGGGCTTTACTTTCATGGACACGGTTCTGACTTCAGAGTGTGAATCGTGCCTGGCACCATAGACACACAGAAAGCATTTGTCAAGTGAATGAATCAGATTGAATGTGAGATGAACACACATTATTTATGGCTCATGGAAACAGACTATTTAAATTATACAAGGGCCTTTAAAGTTGTCTTCCTGAAAAGTGTGTCAAACACAAAAATGAGCCCAAAAGGATATAAAATAGTCCAGTTCTAAAAGATGCTGAGAGCTGGTATGAATTAAGCATCTAGGATGTGGCAAGCACTAAATACATCTTATAGAGTGAAGTTCCATTTAAGTTAATGGCTTCCTTCTAAAGGAGAATGATGGTTAGAATTTTCCTGCCATCCCTTATTGCATGCCCAGGGCATGGTATTGATTTGCAATACATATGTGAAGAGCCAGTTGAGGAAATAAATGAAGGTACTTACACATGTAGGAACCAGCAAAAGATTAGTAATAAAAAGTAAGAGGACAGGCAAGAACCCTGGTTAATCCATATTATTAAAACACCTTCTTGAAAGTAAAGAACTCCAAAGTACTGTAAAATATTTTATATCAAATCAGGTAAGTGTGCCTGTGAAAAGGAGCAAGACTTGCGAAGTCTAAGAAATGTCTTTAAGAAACAAAGACAAGGCAGTAGGGAAGATGAAGCGCATGTCTAAGTATCTAGGAAGAAGACAAACAAGAAAAATCTGAATTTGATTAAACATGACATATATAGGAAAAGGGAGATCACAGGAAAATATTTTAAATACTAAGAAAATGTTTATGTCACCAAATGAAATGAGGAAAAACATGAACTTTAAAAAATGGTACCATGTGATTTTTGTTGTTGTTTCTTTTGTATGTTCTTCTCCCGTGGGATAACCTCTGTTTTCACTGTATTTGATTCCAGTGCCCTGCATCTCCTATATACATTTTTCTAATTTGGAGAGGGGAAGGGAAATAACAAAATGCTGAAACAAGGATACAGGTTGATCTAGACATACAAGATACTATGTTGAAAACAAACTTTACAACTTGGGGGGTGGGAGGGAGGAGTTGGGGAAGTGGGGAGGGGAAGGATAGTAGGGGAAAAACAAAGGAGGGGGTAACATAGGAAATGTACTCATTACTTTACTCATGTTACTGTAATCCCTCTGTACAGTATCTTTACAATGAAAATAATAAAAAATTAAAACGTGGTGCTTTTGGTAAACCAACTATCTAGCCAATCCAGAAACAAATATAAATAGATAAATGTGTGTCATTTAAAAAACAGATGTTTTTCTTTCTCTAAATAATTTGAAAGATCAGTAGGGGTGAGGGAGGAAGAGGAAAGAGTAGGAAAAGAAGCTTGAAGAGGGTGATAGGAGGGAAAAGGAAAGAAAGTAGATGGAGAGGGAGATAAAATTTTTTCTTAAAGTAGAAGTCACTAGGTAATATATCCTTCAAAATCATAGCATGACCCTCAAATAGATTCTATGAAGATTCATAATAATCACCAGTATATTCTTCATCATTTGAAAGCATCTAGAAGCACAAAAATAATCACATCGTGTGGCTGGAACAGTCTAAGTCTAGACTTTTCCTCCTAAGACACATTACACCTTCAGGGAAAACTTGAGTTCTGATATACAATCCACATTTTAAAACCTTTATAATATTCAGATGCCCCACATAGCATTTCAAATTTGAAAATAATTTTCAAGCCTTTATTTTTACTCTCCTGTGCTCATTCCACACTTGGGCCTTGGATGAAAATACAAATTAATTCTTTATGGTGAGAAATACAGAGAAATAATCTTTGAAAACAGAAAGACTAGCCCCAGTTATCAGAGCCCTTTGAAGCCTAATGCATTTGGAATCTCAGAATGACTGCCTGACATTTCATTTTGCAAGAAGTCTAAACAACCACAATAAATTTACAAATGCAGACATGCCACAGTTAAATTTCATTTCACGCTCCGTAAGCAAACATTATCAAACTCTAAGCACTGTTCTCCTCTGTCTTTTTAGCTCAAAATCTTATCACCAATGGAGAGTCGACCTTGAAATATTTTACAGATGGATGGATTGGCTTAGTTCATCCCCCAATTTGCCCACGAACATACTTAGGCCAAAGTTTGATGCTTTATTTAATAGGCAACCCAAATAATTAGTGAATGGGAAGAATCAAATTGGAAACTCAATTAGGAATTATTCTGGGCAAAAGTCTTCTTAAAAACTAATGAGTGTTTTTCTATGTTTCAGTTTCTCATAATGCTAAATGATGGGTATAGTGGGAAGGAGTTGCCAGTATTTTGAGGACAGCAGCTTGGGGTTCTAAAAGTGCTAAAATACAAGAGAAGTGCTTACAAGTGAGAAATTTGTGGGCACTTTCTATCACTCTCAACTCTCTATGTGAATTAATGCTTCTGTAAGTGAAAACTTATTAATAATTATTTCAGCCCAGATGCTAATTTTCCAGTTTTAACATATAGGGGATGTATGTATTACTTTTTATTCTGGTGTTTACCCCTCTTTGTTTTCTGTATCTCATATTGAGTCTTTTCTGATTCCTTCTCCTCCCTCATCTTCCTTCTTCCCCTCTCCTCCCTTCTACCTCTACTTTTCCCCACCCCCCTCCCTCAGCCAAACTCTTTCTACTTTTCCTCCTCCTTTTGTTTTCTTTGTCAGGACTAGGGTTTGAACTTCAGATGAGGACCTTGTGCTTTTTAGGCTGACTCTCTATCCTTTAGGCTATGCCGTAAGCCCTGTTTTTCACTGGTCAGTTTTGAAATGAAGTCTCACTTCCTATCTGGGGGCAGGGTGTGTGTGTGGGGGGGCGCTACCTGAGCTGCAATTCTCCTGCTGCCAAGATCATAGGCACACACCATCATGACCAGAGTTGAGATGGAGTCTTGTGAAATTTTTGTCTGTGCTGGCCTGGAAATGTGATCCTCTCAATCTTAGTCTTCTAAATTTCTAGGGTTATAAATGCTATTCATGGGGCTGGGAAGGTGGCTCAGTGGTAGAGCGCTTGCCTTGCATGCCTGAGGCCCTGGGTTCGATTCCTCAGCACCACATAAGCAAAAAGAAAAAAGCCGGAAATGGTGCTGTGGCTCAAGTGCTACGTAGAGTGCTAGCCTTGAGTTGAAGAACTGAGGGACATGGCCCAGGCCCAGAGTTCAGGCCCCATGACCGGACCCCCAAAAAAATTTAAAATAAATAAAAAAATAAATGCTATTCATTAGCATCCTGCTTGATTCCTTAAATTCAAAATTATTCCCCAGAAGTGATTTCAAAGATCTACCACCATTGTGTGTATGTGTGTGTATGTTGCATATGTGTTAACATATATTTGTTATTCTGGTTGAATTACATTTTTCTGATTTAATTTAACCTCTTTTATGTTCTTCTGTTCTTTCTATGAAATTTGTTATTATAGTTTTATGAATGGTTAGCTCCATTAAAACCAATTTACTGTAACAGCTCATTTTCTTTACATGAAAATATAGGAGTGTTGGCATTGCTTTTAAAGTAAATTGAACTGTTTTGGTACCAACTAGTCAGAATAGCCCCTCCTCTATGGTCCACAGGCACAAATGCCCACAGGGGTCTGGAGATAACAGAAAGAGAATGGGGACCAAGGGTAGGGAGGGCAAAGTGGAAATCCCATGTTAATTTATGTGCTCTAATTTATTGGTGTCACATAGAATGGGGGCCAAAAGATGACATTTTTTTTATTTCAAGGAAAAATAGTAAATGCCTTGCTTATTTCCATTATTATGATTAGGACACACATATACATGGTTCTCTTTCCTTATGTTGCATCCATGACTATATTATTCCAGTCTTTGTTCTCCCAAGACTCTTCTAGCATTTAATAAGATAGTTACACCTCATCCAAATACAAAGCTAAACTCATAAATTCCTCCCAGTACCACAACCACAGTTTGTATGAAAACCATATCATTATGATCAGGTACTAATACTTTAACCTCCCAAATAAAATCCTTCCAAAAAGAAATAACTGAGAGAAAGGTGTTTGTGTGCAATTTCTGTTTATTTCTGAAAAAATGAATATATGGAGAGTTTTACTTGTCAGCATTGGATCTTGTACAAAAAAATAATGATTGCCTATTAGAAAATCAGCCTCTTCATTAAATACTTAAATTGAAATTTAAGTAAATTTTAGTAGAATGCTTTAAGTTGCTTATACAGGAGACAACCTTAGTACTGAAGAGTAATACCTTATCTGTTATGTAAGTCAGGCTTTTTTTTATATTTTATTTTATTTTTTTTGTGAACATACTGTACAGAGGGGTTACAATTACATGGGCAGGATAATGCGTACATTTCTTATCAAGCATTGAAGCCTCCTCCTTTGTTTACCCTTCACATCCCTTCCCAGCCTC
>NW_012267219.1:8817986-8920124 GCF_000151885.1 Dipodomys ordii | reverse complement strand
CAAGTATATTTTAGATATGAGACTCTTGTCTGTTGTATGGCTAGTGAAGATCTTTTCCCAATCCGTGGGCTTTCTATTGATCTTGCTAGCTATGTCCTTTGTCATGCAGAAGCTCTGCAGTTTGTGCAATCTGATTTGTCCAACCTTTCTTTGATTTGTTGTGTTTCCGGGTCTCTATTCAGAAAATTTCAGCCTGAGCCAAGGAGACCTAGGGTTTTTCCTATTCCATCCTGTAATGTTTTCAGAGTGTCTGCTTTGACTTCGAGGTCTTTGATCCATTTGGAGTTGATAAGTCAGGCTTTTTGAAATCAGCTGGGAGCTTATCACGACAAAACTTAAATATGGACTCTGTTAATAGAGTAGCTATAATAATTCAGGTATAGTTGGATATAATTTGTTTCCTGCATTATCTCTGGGGAACAAGTGTATTAAACAAATTAATCACATAAATCATGTTTGGTTAAATTAAGAACAAAAACTCAATTATTATCTTCAATTTCCATTTTAAGGGCAAATACAGACTGAAAAGACTGGATCTTGAATTTAAGTAGCTCTTAGACAAGGTAATCTCTGCATGACATAAAAAATGTCTGATTCTATCTTTTTAAAAAGTTTATTGTATTTTATTGTAAGGGTAATGTCAGAGGATTTACAGTTACATAAGTAAGGTAATGAGTACATTTCTTATCAAACATTGTTATACCCCCCCTCCTGCCCTTGTTTTCTCCCATTTTTCCCAGCCCCGATTCCCCTCTCCACAAGTTGTAAACTTCATTTCCAACATAATGTCTTTTGAGTAGTGTTGTTGTGTTGGTTCACCCTTTGTACTTTATTTCAACATCTTGTTATTCCCCTTTTCTTCTCAAATCAGATAAACATATATACAAGACACAGAGTACCAAAATCAAAAACAGTGACAACAGGGGATAAACTTCAGGGGGAAAAAGAAAGAAAAAAGAAATAACTTTACATTGTACATTAAAAAATGAAAACAAAAATGAAGAAACAAATAAAAGCCTCTTGTTTCTATATCTTGGATTCATTTCAATTAGCATTATTTTATATGGTCATATATACGTAGTTGTTGAGCTGTTGAGCTATAGCTAGGACGATCCTAGACATATACTAATTATTACAAATGAAGGAAACTATGGAGCTTATGTTTCTTTGGGTCTGTCTTACTTCACTTAATTTGATTTTTTTCAAGTCTTCCAATTTCCTTACAAATGGAGTGATGTCATTCTTTCTGATGAAAAATAGAATTCCGTTGTATATATATACCACATTTTCTTGGTCATTTATCTACTGAGGGGCATCTGGGTTGGTTCCATAGCTTAGCTATGGTGAATAATGCTGTAATAAGCATAGTTGTGCTGGTAGCTTTAGTATGACCTTGTTTGTGATCATTTGGGTAAATGTCCAGAAGTGGGATTGCTGGGTCATAAGGGAGCTCCATATGTAGTTTTTTGACTACAGTGCTTTCTAGAGTGGTTGGCTGTACACTCCCACCAACAATGCAATAGTGTTCCCTTTTGGCCACACCCCCTACAGCATCTGTTGCTATTAGATTTCTTGATTATAGCCATTCTAAGTATGGTGAGGTGGAATCTCAATGTTGTTTTGAGTTACATTTATTTTATGGCCAGAGATGTTGAACATTTCTTCACGTGTCTATTGGCTATTCTTAGAGGATATTATTCTGTAGAGAAGTCTCCTTTTAATTCTTAGCCCACTTATTAATGAGATGGTTGTTTCTTTGAGGATTTGTTTTGGGGGGTTAAGTTTTTGAGCTCTATGTATATTTTTGATATGAGGCCCTTGTCTGATGTATAGCTACTGAAGATCTTCTCCCAGTTCGTGGGCTTCCTAGTGATCTTGCTAGCTATGTCCTTTGCCAGCTCTGCAGTTTCATATGATCCAATTTATCCAGCTTTTTTTTTTTTTGATTTGTTGTGTTTCTGGAGCTTTAGGAAATTTTGACCTGTGCTAAGGAGCCCTAGTGTATCCCCTATCCCTTTCTGTAATATTTTCATGGTATCTGCTTTTATGGTCTTGTTCTGTTTGGAGTTGATTCTGGTGCAGGGTGATATATAAAGATCTAAGTTCAGTTTTCCACACACATACAGCCAATTCTGCTAGCACCATTTGTTGAAGAGGCTGTCTTTCTTCTATCCAGTGGTCATAGGTCCGTGAGATCATTTTTGGGCTTTCAGTTCTATTCCATTTGTTCACAGGCCTGTTTATTTGCCAGTACCAAGCTGTTTTTATAACTACAGCTTTATAATAGAATTTGAAGTTTGGTATTGATATTCCTTCAACACTGCTTTTCCTGCTAAGGATTGTTTTTGCTATTTGGGCATCTTCTATATTCCATATGAATTTTTGGTTTGCTTCTTCTATTTCATTAAAGAATGTTGGGATATTGATTGGTATTACATTGAATTTGTAGAAAGCTTTGGACAGTATTGCCATTTTCATGATGTTAATCCTCCCAATCTGGGAGCATGGGGGTTTTTCTACTTCCTTAAATCTTCTTTAATTTCCTTTTTCAGGTTTTTAAAGTTTTCATCACAGAGGTCCTTCACCTCTTCAGTTAATTCCTAGTTATTTTTAATGCTATTTTGAACAGTGTTGCTTTTCTAATTTCAGCCTTGCTCTTCTCATTGTTAGCATACAGAAAAGCCACTGATATTTGAGGGTTAATTTTATACTCTGCTACTTTGTCAAAGCATTGGATCAGCTCGAGTAATTTAGGAGAAGAGTCTCAGGGGTTCTTTAAATACAGGATCATGTCATCTGCAAAGCAGGAGAGTTTTACTTCATCTTTCCCTATTTGAATCCCCTTTATGTTTGTATCTTGCCTTATTACCCTAGCTAGTCATTCTAATACTATATTGAAGAGGAGTAGAGAGAGTGGATATCCTTGTCTTGTTCCTGAATTTAGAGGAATCAGCTTTGGCTTTTCACCATTAAGTATAATGCTGGCTGTAGGTTTGTCATCCACAACCTTTATTTATTTAGTTAGTTAGTTAGTTATTTTGGGTCCCATCATGGGGCCTGAACTCTGGGCCTGGGCGCTGTCCCTCAGCTCTTCAGCTCAAGGCTAGCGCTCTACCACTTGAGCCACAGCGCCACTTCCGTCTTTTTTCTTTTTGCTTATGTGGTGCTGAGGAATCGAACCCAGGGCCTCAGGCATGCAAGGCAAGTGCTCCACCACTGAGCCACCTTCCCAGCCCTGACACAATCTTTATTATATTGAGGAATGTTCCGTGGATTCTTAGTTCCTCCAGAGCTTTCATTATAAAGAGGTGTTGAATATTGTCAATGCTTTTTCTGCAGTTATCTATTGACATGATCTGATTCTGTTTTCTTAGGCAGTGTTGATAACTTCAATCATTGGGGTCATGAAAACATTTTTTGATCCTTCATTCTTCCTTCATATAAGTGTTATTAGATCATTTAAAATTATTATTGCTATATCAGTTATTTATTAACCTGTTCAAGGTGAAGACTCCAAATCTTCAAGTTTGTGTGTGTGTGTGTGTGTGTGTGTGTGTGTGTGTGTGTGTGTTGGTTCTGGGACTCATGGTCTCTGCGCTATCCTTCAGCTTTTTACCTCTCTATTGTATTGTTAGCCATTTATAGCTGAAAATACAGCTCTGTCCAAATCTAGAATCTAACAACAAGTAATGCAAAGTGCAGTCAGTCCCTTCTGGGATGGTCCTGTAAACTTGTTATAACTTGAGTATTGAATGACCTACCTACAGTAAGAAGCATTTCTTTAAACTGCATTTCTGGGAACATGGGGCTGCTGACCATTATTAGTTTACTAGGTAATATGCTGACTTGCTTCATTAATTACATTGTGAACAAATCAAATTTTCTTGGTGTTAAAACTTCCCATCCACTTTAGAGACCTGACAAAGAAAGGTTCTAGAAGGAAAAATTACCCATGGTAATTCTACACCCTTGTGGACATCAGACACATTCTGCCTCAAAATATTCCTATTACATTTTGAGTCGTTTTTAAATTTGTGATTTTTTTAATGATAAGAGTGAAATGGACAGTGAACAAAACTTTTTTCCTCCCTCATCTTCACCAAGGAGAATTAAGTTTTATTTGCCAGTTAGCCATTTATTTTCATAGGTTTGGAAAAATAATAACCACTCAGCTCGATTTGTATTTGAGTTCAGTGTAAGCAGAGCTGCACTGTTTGTGTTTAGTTTCTCTGAAACCATGCAGTTTCCTTTATTTGCTGATTATGGTATGCTGTTACTAAGCCTATGACAAGCTACTCTGGGAAGTGCATTTTAATATTTAGATCAAACAGCGATTGGAATACATTAATGCCCAGTGGGTAAACGTGTCATTTGAAAGCAGCTGCTGAGCCTTCTCCCTGCTGCTCCAATTAACACATACAGCACACTCTTGTAGCAAGAGAGCTGTGCATATGGAGGAAACCACTTTGCTGTGCCATAATTCTATAGGCAAGAGAGCCCAACGGGTTAATGAATCAATGGTTTGTAAAACAAAACCTTCCAGAGAAGTTTCCCCAGGCAGGAACAGCTTTTGCTGATAAGAATGCTGAAATTATGGGAGTGGGATTAGCAGGTAGGACAAAAAAAATCAGTTCTGTCTCTGTTTGGTTCAGTCCATTGACAAGCATGCCTCCCCTGCCCGCCCCTCTGTTCCCTTGCACCCCGCCCCTGATGATGGAGATACAGGATAGTGGCAGTCTAGCGCTGGGACCTCTCTTGCCTCAGTTGAATCTCTGGAACTTTTGTTTCGTTTTGAAACTATTTGAAGCCCAAAGCTTTTAGATAGGAGCTTGATCTCTTAGTCTTTCGTGATCGTGTCACTTTCTCTCTATTCCTTGTCCCCTCCCCACTTTTTAAAATAGCAGATTTGACAGTTTATTAAGCTAAATGAGAAATCTTGTCAAGGGAAACCCACCTCGCTGTCATTTTTTTCCCTGCTCCCCTGGCTGTTAGACAGATAGGAGGGTAATGAGCCCTGGTCCCCAGAGTTCGTTGGTTTTGGTCATTCATGCTCCACCGGCTCCTTGGGCAGCCGGGTTGTTGGTGAGCTCTGGTGCTGGCTGAGCAAGGCTGTGTAGTGAGCAGGAGATGGACCGCTTCCTGGGTTTTGTCAAGCAGATCCGAAGATCTAGGAGGAGAAAGGGGAAAAAGTACCGACCTGAAGAGGATTACCACGAGGGCTATGAGGATGTCTATTATTATGCTTCGGAGCATTTTCGAAGTAAGCGCTTCCCTCCACCCTCCTCTCCTGTTCCCTCTAGCTTGCCGGGGCTAACAATAAACCTTGAGTGGAGCTTTAATCTTAAATGCAAAAGGTTTCCCAGATGGTGTTCTTTCTGAGCAGTCTGTAAGTACTAAAGTGTTACATTTTGCTTGATTTGTTACAAGAATAGCCAACTGATAGGATCTAGACCACAGTATAATCACCCCAGCACTAAATGCATGGTTAATATTCTAGATATAATTAATTGTGTTATCATTTAATGAGTTATTCAAAAGTATGTCACAAACATATGTAGTAGGTAGCTATACTATGTTCTGTTGTAGTATTTTTCAATAACTCGTGTGTGTGTGTGTGTGTGTGTGTGTATTTTCCCCCTTTGAAAATAAAAAAGGCTAACGCATTCAGAAGAAATATTTCTTGGTATTCAAGTTGATGTTAATGAATAAGGACCAGAATACAGACTTCTAGACAGTTACCTGAGATTAATCTGAACTGCTGTTTGTACAAGGAAGTTCAAATGTTTTTTTCTCTGATGTGTGTTAATAATTTTGTTATTAAATTAAGAGAACTCTTGCTGTCAGCTAGAAACAGCAATATCTATTGAATAAAATAATATGTCCATATGGAGACATTTGTAAATTGGCTTATATGTAGCAGAGTACTAAAATTTTTCATGTACCTGTCAGTACTTTAAGCTCCTTGTGAGGTTTAGACAGGTCCCACTAGATTGAAAATGCCTAGAAATGCCATAGGGTACAGAGAGAAAACAGCTCTATGCCAAAATCACTGAGTTTTTGTGTCCAAATGAAGGGGAAGGAGATGACAGTTAAGGATGATCTGTACTTTAAAAATTAAAAATTACTTATCTTCTTGAATAAGAATTTTTGTAAACTTGTACTTCAAGCCCAATTTTTCCTGGCCTTTTGATGTCTAACCATGAATATATTCCATTTACTGCCTCTGAGCATTGACTAATAAATAATTAAGAGCCCAATTTCTGTGGCACTGAAAGCCATGCGAATTAGTTTCACATGACAAAAATTCTGTCGTGATTGATGAAGTAAGGCTGAGAGTTAAAAATTCATATGATGACAATATAATAATGCAAAATTGTACTTCTTTGATATTGCCTGGATTATATGGCTACATTGCTTTTACCCAATAATCTCTCTGTTTTTGAGATATTTCCTTTATATGATGCTTTTGCATGAATAATGTGTTCTAATGTAGTGGCAGTCTATGTTTTCTAAATTTAGTTTCCATAATATATTCTAGAATTTCATTAAGATTTGTATCACATCAAAAAATACTGTCAGCTTGCGTGAGCAATTCTAAAACCCTAGAAACTGGTGCTAAAAGCTTAAGAATTTTTAATTAGACTGGCATTCATTGTACAGATTTCTTGGAATTAGTATATACTGACTTAACTCATAACCTCAGGTTTATATTGTGCTCTACATTTGTACAAATAGAATCAAAGTTCTTAAATACTCTCATTCTATTTATTTTAAGAAATTAAAAAAAAACTAGAAATACTCTAAGTTTACAAAAAGTCCCTGCAAGCAAAAGTATTTTGGAGGGTATACAAGAAACATCCGAAATATAGTTAAAATAATGATGCAATGAAGGTAATAATCTTTATACATCAAGTAAAATAATGCACTTGAAAATCATGTCTGATCTGCCTTGTCAAGGTCAGGCTAACAGTGAACTGTTAACCATCAAAGTCATTTGCCAAAATATGTAACTGATATCTTTTCCTTGTGATTTATTAGAAAGCACACATTATGTAATACAGTCCATTACTTTGTGGGCTCAAATCATATCGAGTCCCTAACTTTAATCTGTTACATCATAAACAGAATATGTCACAATGGACGCAGGCACTTGGGATTTGGCATTTTATCAAATGTCAAAATGCCAGAGCTTTAAAAGAAAACATGTCACATTGGCATAATGACCTGTATAACATCCTTTGACTTCAAATTCAGGACCTTCCTCTCAGAAGTGGGGAGATACCGCCTTACATTTTATAGCTATAAAAATGTGTTAAAGATCAAGGCTGATTCTTAGGCCTCTCAAATGAGTGATATTGTTGGATTCAATTACATCTACAGCCTATCAACTTTAATTAGTCTTTGGTGTAATTTGAAAAGTAAAGACCTGTATGTTTCTTTACATGACTTAGAAACTATACTTATATTAAAGGTCAAAACTTGGGGAAATTACTCAAGACATCTAAATCTTGGTTAATGAAACCATGTACCAAAAGTATCATTCTTCTATTTTTTCCTATAGAGTTTGTTTCTTGAGATTCTTCACTCTGACTGGTTAAATTCTTATTGTTTCACATGATCATAAGAACTTTAATATATTCTAAAATGATAGCATGAGCTAGTGAGGTATCTTCTTATGGATTCTGATTTAGAGCATTAGCAACCTTTCCTTTATCTTAAATACAACATTATATGTATTGCCAAAGCCTAAATCAAATTGCGCTGGGGTCAGATGCAAGAAAAAGTTTTTTGTTTTTGTTTTTTCAAAAATGTGTTATTTTATTCTGTAACACTGTCAAAACTGGCCTTTAGCGATAATGATAGATTGACTTTTAATAAAAATCTTCCCTGACTTTATGTTGAGTTGATGTCTTTAGATATTTTGATGTTTTTGATATCAAAATATTTTTGGTATTTTGATATTTTAATCAATTACTTTTGTTACTCATCTATTCTTTCAAAAATTCTGAAGTTCAGAATTACACAGATAAAGACTATGGGCAAATAACCAAATATTTCTGGGATTTAGTTCCCTGAAATGTGACACAAGGTATTTTTATTCTAAAGATTTTTCTAATTATAGAATCATATCATTTTTAGTTTTGCTAAATTTCTGTAACAATTCAAGTTCAAGTAATGATATTGGTGCAAGTTATTATTAATTAATTATTAACTTATATTTTCAGTGGTAGAAAATAATAAGGTTATTCTATGTGGCCCATGATGGTTTCTAACTCCTGAGCTAAATTAATTCTACCTTAGCCTCTCAAGTAGCTGAAATTATAGTCGTGCACTATTGTACTTGCTTCAGGTAGAGATGCTGATTGAAAGATTTTAACTTAATTTAAATAAAATAATTCACCTAAATATCTTGACAGAATTAATTTTGTGACAGTAATTATTATTAGTGGGATCCCCATCAATTTAGATCATAATATATCCTTGAATATTAATGATGTCTGGGAATTTTGATATATTTACAGAGTTCTGAATATGTTGCAAGTCTCAGAAGTCCTTAATTTTATCTACCAAAAAGCACAATTTTCTCTTTAAATTCTCATAGAGATGATTCATTTGGCATTTTTTTCTTTAAAAAAAAAAACTTGATTGTAAAACTTCATAAACCTGAATGTAACAAAAGGATAGGGTAGGCTAGGAAGGTGGCTCAGTGGTAGAGTGCTGGCTTTACATACATGAGGTCCTGGGTTCTACTCCTCAGCACCACATAAGCAGAAAAAGCCAGACGTGGTGCTGTGGCTCAAGCACTAGCTAGCCTTGAGCTGAAGAGCTGAGGGACAGCGCCCAGGCCCAGAGGTCAGGCCCCACAACTGACCAAAAAAAAAAAAAAAGAAGAAGAAGGTAGGATAGACCCTAAAATTAAGTTATGCTGTTACTTTTGTTTTTCATTAGGTAATGTGGGCTAGAAACTTTTTAAAGGATGTAGTTACTTTTTATTTGATCTTCTTTCCAAAAACATTGTCTATTCCTATTTAGACACTTATATTTAATTACACTAGAAAGCATCTAAATTATAAAGACGTGTATCTTATAAGCATCTCTTAGGACTGTTTATTAACTCCATGTTCCAAACCCTTACCTGCCACTGTCTGTTTTGAAATGGGGAGAGGGGTTATTTATCTCATGTATGGCCCTGGCACCTTTTGCAACTGTATAATGACACTGAATTAAGTAGTAATGAGTTTCCTCCATGATATGTACTTATCTGGGTTTTCATCCTCTCTCACTTCTGCAAGAGATAAGCTTTGTAAGAAAGCTACTCCTGCTAGGCTCTGTGACCCATTCCACTTTTGCTCCCAAGGTTACTTCAGGGAAACTGGAGGAAAGGGGGGAAATGGCTGCAGTGCTGGCCTTTGAAGAAAGATCATTTGTATTTACAAATTATTTCCACTTGTTTTATTGCTGTTACTTGCCCACTCCAATATATATTGAACTCCTTGTGATATGTTCTATGTACACATGCTTCTGTTTGTGTATGAACATTGTTCATTAGATTTTTTTAAAGCAGTTGTATTCATTTTAAATCCCTAGTTAGGCAATTCAAGATTTAAATTTCCTTGGCTGTTTTAACTACATTTTAAGAGGAATGCTTCTCTTTCTTTAATTTCATTTGCAAATATTGTATATTATTTTTCTTAAAGAAGAAAAAAGCAATTTTGGTGATGGGTTTTTATAGTGGGTGAACTTTTAAACATTGATATGAGTGATTAAACAAGTAGTTTCTTTTTACTAGTTTCATTTCAATTTTTTCAAGAAATGCATATAACTATACCCACTTTGCATAAGGAGACTGCCATCTAGTTAGAATTCTCTCTTGACAGATGAGCCCGAAGGATAGAATAAAAAATGATAAAATATACTGATCACCCTGTAATATGTGCAAGAGCAGAACACATAATTAAAGAAATGGTTGTTTTCCCCAGCATTTGTGGGAGATGAAGGGAGAGGAGCAGGTGGGGGGACGGAGGATACAAGGAGAGAAGAAAGTACATTTCTTTTGTGGGTGGTCTTTATTTCCCTAGAGCTGAAAACAGAAGCCATTCATTTTTGTTAAAAACAGTTATCATTGAGGTGACAGATCTTGAGTCATGGATGATTCAAGCCTAGAAAATAAGAAGTCTGAAGAATTAGAAGAAAGATTATCAACAGGGCTTGTTTATGAAGAAGCAGTTTTCTTGTTTTGTGATTATCTGGTTTACTATGAATTGCTTTCAGTCTATCATATATTTGTTTGGCTGAAAATTGACAGGATAGCGTATTCCATTTGTTGGGTTTGTTGGGTATTTTGTAGCAACAGCTTTTAAATTCGAAACTGTATTTTTTTTCCTACATGGACTAATGTAAAGAAATGTTAAAGATTAAAGAGATCTTAGGACCTACTTTATCCAGCCTGAGTGTTCCTTAGAGTAAAAATAACTAGGCTTAGGCTGGGAAAGTGGCTCAGTGGTAGAGTGCTTGCCTTGCGTGCATGAGGCCCTGGGTTCAATTCCTCAGAACCACATAAGCAGAAAAAGCCAGAAGTGGTGCTGTGACTGAAGAGCTGAGAGATAGCGCCCAGGCCCAGAGTTTAGGCCCCACGACCAACAAAAATTAAAAACAAAAACAAAAAGCTAACTAAGGAAGCCAATAAGTTAATTTACACAGACTCTCACCATTCATTGCAGACAGGCTAGACTGTTCTGCCTACATATTTAAGCTCTCTAATTACCCTTCTGGTGATATTTAAGACCCCAGATTCATCTATACATGACAGAACCAATAATTTCCCTGTAAGTAAGAGTCTTTTTAATATTGTATCATCTTATACTAACTCTTGAACAGAAAAGAATTTCTTTAAATTTCAAGTGAGTTAACATGGTATCTTATTTATTGATAATACTTATGACTAACTGTCAATGAGTCTAAAACCCAGCTAATAATATTTCCTGTTATACAACAGTAGTTGTATTAGTTTGTAAACACAACTTTTCATGTCAATGGGTATCTTTTCAGGGAGCTTCAGATAACACAATCCTATTTGGGAATATTCAAATTAAGACTGTTTGGAGTGCAGTCAGGAAAGCCCACTATCTGGTATAGGAAACACTTCCTCAGCATCCTACCATGTGGGCATCAGCTTTTCTGAAAACCTTCCAGTGTAAACACATCCACTCCTACATAAGACAAGTCTCAGTATAAACTTACGTTTCCTTTAAATGGAGCCTGAATTATATGTGAAGTTGCTAGCATAGTCTAATAAACTACATTCGTTGGGTTTAGCATATTCCACAATTAATATATTGACCCAAATAAATAGAGACTAGATTGAATTTAATGCACATTTACATTTTGTGTCTCTTCCCTACTCACATTTTTCTTTCACTGATAAAACATATGGCTTGTAGAGGTGAGTAATTTCTTCAGCGCTATTTTTGTCTTAACTCTACAAACCCGAAAGATCTCTATTGGGCCCACATCCATGTGGCAGTTTAAATTTCCTTTTTCATTTCCTTTTTATTTTACTTCTAAGAGATTATCAAGGCTTTCATTTATTTAGTGAAAAATCCGTTTTACTGCTTTCTGTTTGCATGATATACTAAGTGTCTGTCTGCCCTAAAAAATCTTTTTTTTTTTTTTTTTGCATTTTTAACCATCCTCTAGAAAAAGGAATAATACCCCTTTTTTTTACTCCAATTCAGTTAGTCCTGGGTGACCAGAACTGGACATGATTATAGTTATGTGTTTGCTAGCCTATAACAGTGAGTCTAGCAATGGACTCCTAAGCTATGCCTGGTCCATCAGAGTACACCGTGTGGGACTTCAAATTGAGCCTGATGTGTTACTACATAGAGAAACCATTGTGGACTAAGATGGAGTCATCCAGTATTCAAAGAAGGCAGAAAGGAAAGATTAAATCAGGAGACTCCTCTTGATGTGAGGTCTCTAGTTCTATACTTTGAGGGCTACATCTGAAGCTTCTGTGATGAGAAAGTTCCAGAATCAGGAGGGAAATTTAGGTTGGCTAGTTTCTAGTCTGGTAGCATTGATAAGGTCTTAACTTATAAAAGTTATTTATAAAAGATAAATTATTTGATTATTTCCATTTAGTACAAATAAGTGCCAGGAATAGAAAAGAGATGCTTTCCATGAGAGTTGTTACCTTCCAAAAATATTCTTTTCTACTGGGACTAAGGAATTCTGTTAGTTTAGGTTATTCCTTTGGACTCTTATGCTGTCTTAATGACTCCTGTATTAAATGTGGTTACCACATCTCAGCTCAAGGCATAAAAGACCCAGGTATAGTGATAAGTATGGTCAGCAGCCTGTAAACTCCCAGTGTGGTGCACAGTCAAAACACTAGAAGGGGAAAATGATTGGGCAAATTTGAGCAGAAGGCATTGCACTAAGCACAACTAATGTGCATTTAACTACTAATGTGAATTCCGTGTCCTTGTTTTCCTTTCAGAGAGATAATCTTGTTGAGAGGGGACAACACAACTTCTCCATGTACCTCTCACAAGATGACTCAGGCTGATATCAGAGGGAAACATTCTCAGTGGCATTTTAAATATATAATAAAATTGATTGTCATTTTTATTTGAAATGTTACAAATATATCCTGCTAGCTCAACTATTAAATTATTTTAGAACCAAAAGGATTTTCAGAAACCTTCAAGCGTAAAACCCACACATTTATATTTGTGGATTTAAACTATTATAATTAGGTCTATAGATACGTAGAAATTAGTTCCATTTCTAAATAATAAATCTTGAGGAACATTCTCCTGGAAATTGAACTGACTACAGAATATGATGAGGTTATAGATAGGTAAGGTACAGCTAGATAAGATATTCATAGCTAATAACACTTTAAATAATGATAATGCTGGAATTCCCTCTTCTCCCCCAGGGATTGAATCTGTGTCCTGATACATGTTAGGAAACTGTTCTAGTACTGAGCTTCATCTCCAACACATTTTAAAAAATACGATCTCACTATGTACCTCAGGCTAGCCTTAAACTATAGATCCTCCAGCCTCTGCCTCCTGAGTCTTGGGATTGCAATCATACCACACTGCCTAGTTATTATTTCTTTATCATATGAAGAATAGGAAAACTGCGCCGTGGTAGAATGATAGAGTGCATGTACAAAGCCCAAAGTATAATCCCCAGACCTGCCCCAAATTTTTAGAAAAGAATAAGAAAATTGAATTTATGGTCAGAATCTCATCATTTTGGTTCCCACTGCTAGTAACAAGTTGCGCATCCCTAATTTAAATCTCCAAATTCTGAAGGGCCCCCAAATCTGAAGCTTTCTGAGTGCTGGCATGATGCTTCATGCCCCTATGTGATGGTTCCCAGTTGAAACACAAGCAAATTAAAAGTATTGTATGAAATTTCCTTTGGGTTATGTGTGTTTACACTTGGTTCCCATTCCCAAGATAGCTCAATATGTGAGTTCAGTAGCATAGATAGATAGCATAGATAGATAGATAGATAGATAGATAGATAGATAGATAGATAGATAGATAGATAGATAGATAGATAGATAGAGATGTAGAATATATATAGACTTGGAAATCTAATACATTCCTAGTCTCAATCATTTCTGATAAGGGATACTATGTGAATGCAAAAGATTTCATTTTAAATGCTAGTCTGTAGAGTGCAACATACTAGCAATCCTTGCCCTAACGGAGCCAGCTAGCCAACAAGGAAGCAGAATATAAAAACCAGTGGTAAGTACAGTAAGAAGATCAGGTCCTCAACCACAATGAAGTATCATCGATGGTGAGAAGGATAAATGTTTTAACTAAAGCAGTCTATCTTTGAGGACAAGAGGTTGAATTGACCCTGATGGAAGAGACATGGCTACAGTGTTAGGTAAGAGGCTGAGGCATACAACGCTCTGGGGTTAGAAGTGTATTTATTTTTTCTAATACAATTCTTTCCTGGACACTTTATGAATGAGTTGCTTTCCTCATGTTCATTCATAAAGTCAATTCAAACTTCATTTATTCTTAGGAATAGGGAAAATTTGGATTTGAATGAGGCCTGATTATAAAGACTTTTTAAATAGTTCACTAGCAGGTAAAATATGTTTGACAAATGGCACATGGTTACTCAAAAATAAAGCCTTAATTTCAATGAAAAAGATAGGGCTTCCATTACCATTTATATATAAATATCTTCTGCTAGTCCAGTCTTGCCAAGTTAGAGTTTACTAATGCAAGGATGGTATTTTCAGTAATGAGAAAGTTATTCATTTTACCTTCACAATTTTGCAAGTGTGTCATAACCTTTAGTCTTGGGTTTTAAACACCATTGAGTACCTAACCTATGTATTCAGAAAATACTTCTTTATAGTTTACTGTTAGTATGCCATCAGACAAAGATATATCATGCTTTTCCCTCGTCTTTGAAATTTATCACATTATGGATTCTTAATATTTTGTACATGTTATGTGTCAAAGAAATTGTTTATAAAGAATGAGGAAAATTATGCATGTGTTTTCTTGTTACAGCCCCAAACATTATCATTATTACCTGTATTTTATGGAAAATTGGACACCATGTATTGCTGTTGGTGATTGCTACTTGTAATACCTAAACAGAGAATTTTATGTTGCATAGTTCTTATCTAAGTCAGTTATTATTTGTTAGATATAATTCATGGGATAAATATTTTAAAGTTAGGAGTATATTTAATGAGAAATAAACATTTTTGATCTGCTGATTCTAAGGAATACATTTTATGAGTTAAGTCTAAGTTTGTTACTTAAGCTTATTACTTTTAAAAATGTATGCCTAAGTTCAGTACAGTGGCTAACATTTTATAAACACAGATATTTCTGGTTACTGTTGGGCTGCTCTATATTTTCATGTTGTTCTACTGATGGCATAAATTTTAGGATGTGGGAAATAACATCTGATTTGTGAAGATCTACTTTTTAGATGAAACCAAGTTAATGACAAATGTAGCCAGTATAGAGCATAAAGCCAAAAGTAGCATCTTTACTGATTCTAAAAAGTGGACAGAAATTAGCAAATATTATAATGGGAAGTTTTTAAAAAGAGTACAATTGTGGCTAGCTCTTATTTTTGTAAAAAGTGATTTCCATGTGAGACATATTAACTCCCAAGTATGTTAAGACATGGATATAAACTTAAGCTTTGTAGATACTTTGCTTAATATTTCAGATCATGTGAGTTATAAAATGGTCAGCATTTGGATATAAATTTTTCCTTTGTGGATTTACAGTGGCTTCCATTATGAAGTAGAGTTGGGGAATTCTCAGTACCTGGAAACTATTATTTGTGGCTGATTTTTTTTGTCTACCAATACCAAAATTTAAAAATATAAAGGAATCTTATTCTTAAGATTTCCCCAAGCTTTTAGATAATGATGCATTATTTTCTCTTTCCTTTTTATTATAATCTTTTTGGCTTATATATTGAATGTGTGTGTTTGTGTATAGTAGTATTAAGGCCATTTGAAAGATTATAGACATAAAGCAAATTTTAAAGCTAAGAACTACTGGAACCCTCTGATTTTACATATTAACCTAACAACATAGTAATGTTTAATTTTTATTTCATAAAGGGAGAAAATATCCGTAATCTACTAAGAAGTGAGTGACATAAGTAGATAAGTCTCAGGAGTATTTTTCATACTATCTTCCACACACCTTTCCTGTGGCTACAAAGGTTGCCTCTCGATAAAGCTCCCACCATTCTACTCTTTCTCCCTAAATTAGACTCAGGACTCTTTGTGTATGTGTGCCATTACCATGACTCCATCGCTTTGTGATTACTCATATGTATGTCCTCTTGTGAATGTCACTTTTCATCTTCATATTCCAGCACCTGGGACAGAGATTGGGCCGTAAATATTTATTGTTTGTGAAGCTGTGAAGGAGTCTTATTTCCATGTGTTACTTACAGAAACTTAGCTTATTTCTCTATGGTAACTATTCATATATCCTAAATGGTTAGAACATTTAGATAACAAAACAATGGCCATAAGAGATTTAGTCAGCCGTCCTCCTCATTCTGATATTGCCCCATCTCTATACCATCAGTTCTGAGCTGCAATGCTATATACCTTCCTCTCCCATTTCACTGTTGAAGGGCACCATTCCTCTGAAAAGGTTGGTAACAGCTTGGATGTAAGTCTGTGTCTCTACAAGAAGAAAAAGCCATAGGTATAGTAGGCATTAGTGCTATTTTGTAATACAATTTTCCTTCCACTCTTGCTCATTCAATTATTTTGAATTAAGTTGTGCTTTCAAGAAGATAATATGTCTTACATTTTGGTCTGACTTCTTTGTGGTAGTATTTTCCCACCAGGTCTCAAATTAGGAAGTAATGAATGTAATTCACTATATGTTTTTGATTAGAAGATAGTTGGACTCATCACCAGCTTGAACAAGTAGGCCCATCTTAGGGTAGAAGCCTTGTCTAAGCTTTGTTCATATTCCCTCAGCAACTTGAAACTGAGAGCAGAAAAGCAGTGTCACATCTGGGCATTTCAATATCTGCATAAAGATCCATTTAGTTTCTGTGAGATCTAACACTCAGATGACCAAAACTTAAACAGTAGCTGGGCACTGGTGGCTTACGCCTATAATCCTAGCTACTCAGGAGGCTGAGATCTTAGGGTCATGGTTCAAAGCCGGCTCTGGCAGGAAAGCCTGTGAGACTCTTATCTCCAATTAACCACCAGAAAACCGGAAGTGGCACTGTGGCTCAAGTGGTATAGCACTCGCCTTGAGCTGAAGAGTTGAGGGTCAGTGCCCAGGCCCCACGACCACCACCACCAACAACAAAAAAGTTAAACGGTAAAAACCAATGCATTTATGTGAACAAAAATGTGATTGTGGATAAAAATCCATCATTAATGCAGAATTCTCTTTGGATGTCAAATAAATCCTATAACTCACAAGAACTGGATAACTGCATTGGAGCCAGTTTTTTTTATATTTATGTTCTCTTTTAGAGTCACATACCGATCCTTGTCCCCAGGTTCAAATAGAATAAATAATCACATATCAAATTTCCTGATGGGACACATTTCTCAAATAGAGGGGAAATTATTCACAATGAAGCACAACAATGTTGAGTGGTTATTATTGTGATTCCTAACCCAAGGGGCCGAGGAACTAGTGACTTAGTAGGAATTAGTATCTGATTATATCATTTATACTATCTAGTTGGTGCCTGGCTTTATCTGTGTCCTACTTCCAATGTTGTATTTACGTTAAACCATTAGTCATTTGTTCTTTTCAGATGGAAGGATTTTGCTTTTTTATTTTTTCTTCATAAAATTGAACATTGTTGAGGTAAGCCCAGATGTGTTTAGATCTCAACCAGACATTGCGGTGCACATCTACAATCCTAGCTATGCCAGGAAGCTGTGGGTAGGAGGATCACTATCCAAGGCCAGCTTCAGACAAAAACATGAGAGCTTGAAGAATAACTAAAGAAAAAAGGATTGATGGCATGGCTCCGGTGTTGGAGCACTTACCTAGCAAGTGTAAGGTCCTGAGTACCATAAGAAATTACCATTAAAAACTTTTGCAAGTTTCCAAAATAAGATATTGCAATACTTATTAAATAGGATACTTTTAGGTTGAGATCTAATAGCACACTTCAGGAATGGTGTGATATCACTTGGAATTACTTAATGGTGCATAAGTAAAGTAGAAAATTCTAAGCTACACTAAGAAAATTCATAATGATTTTTTGTGGGTTTTTTTTGTTTTTGTTTTTAAGTGCAGACTCAATTCTTCTGATAAGGTGCACTGGGTAGATCTTAGTTTTGTTAAACTCTTCATTTTATATTCTTTCTTCTCAAATATCCCATGTCTTCCATTTTCCTACTTATTACTTTCCATCAAATCTTAATATTAAACTCACCAGGCCGTTCTGTCCCCTACCTGACAGAATGTTGCTGACTTTTCTTTTCATTAGGTATTCTGGATCATTGATAAATCACTAGGCCCTTTAAATGTTTCTCCTCCTGTGTCTACCAACCACTCAGCCTTAGTGCCATCAGACTGTCTGTGGTCCACACTCCTGCATGCAAGCTCCTGACATTACTGGAAGGGAAACATGTGTAACCATGGTGGTTGGTTGCATTACAGATTTATGAGCTCCAGCCTTAGCTGGGCTCTCAGTGCTAGTCATAAATCTTTTGTCTTTACGTCCAGTCATTTTTTTGTCCTTTTCCCTGAACAATTGTTCCCAAACTGTAGTGATCTCCTCTTCTCCTATCCATAAACGCATTCTCAAAGGAAGACATGGACTCCTTGTAATTTCAAACTCCAGTCACCTCTCAAAT
Organism: Dipodomys ordii; assembly: GCF_000151885.1. Classification (NCBI taxonomy): domain Eukaryota; kingdom Metazoa; phylum Chordata; class Mammalia; order Rodentia; family Heteromyidae; genus Dipodomys; species Dipodomys ordii. The sequence goes on along the minus strand of NW_012267219.1, from coordinate 8,901,745 downwards.
ACATTTTTCAAGCCATTTTGTAAGCAACTTGCACTTTCCCCTCCCCAAAGCACAAAAAGGTGCTAAAGTTATTAAATGATTGCATAATAGCTGGTGACCCTCTTGATTCTATGCTTGTCATTCCATTGCATGTGATTACCAGTGATGATCCAACTCTAAGTTGATCATTAAGACTTGCTTGATCTTTTTTTTTTTTTTAAACAGCAATTGGCAATTGGTGATCAGTTTGGCCTTTGAGTCCTTCCTGTCTTGGCAGCTATAACTTACCTGTTTCTCTCCCCATTTCTCATCAGCTTCCCCTTCAGTTTTTCTTTCTCCATTAACTCATTGAGTTCCCTGGAGTTTAGGCTCTCCTTTGGTTCTCCTTCTGTACACTCTCTCTGGCAGTCCTGCTGCCCTTTTTGTAACTTAGTTACTCAAAATGAGCTCAAGTTCTATATTTCCAACTGTTACTGGAGTCCTTTATCATCTCACACCTCACCTTTTCCTAAACTGAGCTCTACACCACTATCTGATACTGAAACATGTTCAGTTCACTCTGTCTTTGTTAGTGAAAGGCATTGCTGTGTTAAAATTTGTTCAATGTAGTACTCCCTACATTTTTCAATTATATTTTATTTACTTCATCTACTTTATAGTTCATCTTTGTATTCCCTCTGTATCTAGGCTAGTGCAGTGTTAAACCTCAATAAATGTTTAATTTCACTTTATTTCTCACAAAAGTATAGGCAACTAGAATGTAGCTGAATTCCAAGGGACATATCTGTCTTCAACTTTGATATGTATATTAATGTTTAGGCCTGCCTGAAAGATACATCACAGTTTATGATGCCTGGAGGCTAAAATTTTTCTGAGGTAAAGTATGCTATTAGAGTCATAGTATTTCAATTCATGATTTTGACCTTGTTCATTAAAAACAAAGTGGGCAACTTGAGTCTCAAGAACCTGTATTGCTGGAAATATTAGCTTGAAGCCTAGAATTCAATTACCATTGATTGCTCAGTCCAAAGCAGTTTATTGTTATCTTTTCCCTAAAACAAAATCAATTATTCTTGCTTGTGCATTTTTATCAACAGATCTTCTATTTGAAATTGATTAATGAATTGAAATACAATGTCCTATTGAAAATATGAAAAACAAAGTGGTGTTTTTAGAGAGCACAACATGTTAATGATTCACAAAGAATATCAGGAAGCTCAGTGGGAAAGGCAGTGCGTATAATGGTAACATATAATTAAACTTTAAACACTGCTTAAAGTTAATATCAAAGAAAACTCTATTTCTTTTATAGGACAGTAGATTTTTACTTATAAAAAGTAACCAAAATAATTGGAATTTTCATGGTACTTGTAATTTTAAATCAGTTTTTCTATAAACAATTATGTAAATATACAGAATAAATAAAGATGAAAGAATTAGAAGTTCATATAAAGAGAAGTAATCAGATTACACTGGTTTGAAAAGAGTATTCAAAGCAGTTACTTTAGCGTGCAAATTTCAAACATAAGAACATGTTTAAAGAGAGCATGGAAAAGTTTTTCAAATATCAGTAAGCAGCATATAAATTATGAACTGTCAGCCTGTATGTTTTAATTTTGGTAATGGAGAGAGGAATATATACAGTATTATTTTATTTTAGAATTTTACTCTGCTTTAGTAAACAAAAGCACTGCAATGTTAAATGGCTTTTCTAGTGTCATAGCTAATGAGAAATGTCATTCTTGTTGATTCATCTGCTTCCAAGTCTTACTAGTTTTTCTCATCTCTTGAATGGACATTTGCTCTTTGCAACAAGCTAATTTATCCACTTTATTTTCCTATGTCTGGAACATAGTGGGTGTTGCATGGTGTGTGTGTGTGTGTGTGTGTGTGTGTGTGTGTGTGTGTGTGTAAAATAAATTGGGCTAATGTAAAGTGAAATTTCAACTCTTGAACTTTCTCTTAAACGTTTTACTACCCAGGTATTATATTTATCAACATAAAACTTCAATATAACAAAACTGTATTTGTTCTAGAAATAAAGCAATAACAAATAGGTAAAAGATGAATATTTTATTGTTAATTTATTGGAGGTCAATTTCATTACATTCTATTAGCTATCTATTGATTCATAAAAAAGTACCCCAAATCTTAGCATCTTAAACTAATGGACATTTCTTGGAGCTTGAACTCAGAGCTTTGTGCTCTCACTTAGCGTTTTCTGTCATTGTTGAGGCTCTATCACTTCATCTAACACCTCCACTTTCAGCTTTTTGCTGGTTATTGGAGATAAAAGTCTCAAGGATTGTGTACCTGAGCAATTTCAAACTGAGATCCTCAAATCTCAGCCTTCTGAGCATCTAGGCCTATAGGTATGAGCCACTGGCACTCAAAAACAAATACTTTTTTTTTTTTTGCCAGTCCTAGGGCTTGAACTCAGGATCTAGGTGCTGTCCCTGAGCTTCTTTTGCTCAAGGCTAGCACTCTATCACTTGAGTCACAGCACTACTTCTGGCTTTTTCTGTGTATGTGGTACTTAGGAATTGAACCCAGAGCTTCATGTATGCTAGACAAGTACTCTACGACTAAGCCACTTTTCCAGCCAGATACTTCTTTTTTTTTAGAGTTTCTATGGATCAAGAATTCAGGTATAATTTAGCTTGGTCCTTGAGCTCCTCATCTCTCAGAGGGTTGTAATCCACATGTACATTGTAGTTAGTAGGTATCTGTAGACTGGACTACAGATCAAAGCTCATTTATGTGACTGTAGGCAAGTCTCAGGCTCTTGTTAGATATGGTTGAAGGCATGAGTTGCTTTGTTTTTCCTATAAGACACTGTCTTTGGGGAAGCTTAAAAAGAAAAAAAAGGGCATCAGACCCCCTTCAGGGCTAGAGAGAACAAGAAAGACAAACGACAGTCCCTTTGAGTCTTACTCTTGGACTTGACAACTCATTTTTATTGCCTTCTCGTCATTAGAAGAATGGTCCAGGGTTTACTCTATATTTAGGAGGAGGTGTTTCACTAGTCTGTGAACATGAGGACGTCAGCATCATTGGGCTGCTTTCCACATTCATATTAAATGACATTGTTTCATGCTGTAAATCAAAAGAAATGAAATTCGCATGTCTGACTTTTACCTTATGCTGACTTTTTAGGGGAAAAGTTATAGGAATTCAGTTCAAAGTGACTTTAACCAAATTAAAAACAAAACCAAAAAACTTATTTAACAAAAAGTGTCAGGGTTGTCCTGACATTACACCTAGCAGCATTCTTCTCCTCCTCCCCCTGCCAATTCTACTCTGTAGTTCTGAATGAATTTTATTGATTGATCCTATGCTGCATAGTGGTCCCTGTGGCTGGGAACAGGGACTGGGGGACATGGGATGACCAAATCGATCAGTTTAGAGTCATCTATTCAACCTAAAGCCTAGAAGAAAGTGTTAGGAACAGATCATTAAATCTTATGAACGGAAAAGAACAAAATAGAAAAATTGAAGTGTTATTATACTAGGACTGGCTAAAGGGCAAAGAAATCACTGAGGGCAGCATTACCTATCTGTCTCCTTTATGTCCCATCCTGTCCTAATTCATATAGTTTATGGTGTTTGTAGTTTCCTCAGTACATTTAAGCTGTTATAACAAAATTCTACACATGGGTGGCGTTATAAAAAACAGGAATTTAATTTTTCACTGCCCCAGAAGCTGGGAGGTCTGAGAACAAGAACCTGGAAGCCAATGAGGGCCTGTTCCTCACATATAGTATCTACTATGTGCCCTCAGATTGGGAAATGTCCATTGCTGGAATGAAAAAGGCAGCGCACTGGGTTCTCTTTTATGAGGACACTAATGTCATCCATGAGAATCAGTCTCATGATGTCATCTTACCAGATAGTCTACAATTTTAATTTAGACCATAGAACTGATGTATATAAATATGCACAGGTTAATGTATCTCTCTTGGCAGGAATCAGAAAAGAACTGCATTCCTCACAAAATGGTTTATGTTAAATAACTGTTTAATATCCATAACAAAAGTAATCAGTTTTGAAATATGGATGTGTTCTACTGAAGCAAAATGCCTCCTTTATCTTTTGAGTAACCTTTAACTCTTAGTAGAGCACATCCTGTGACTAGGTCCATTCATCAATGTAAACCAAAGCTTTATTAATGTGTCAGCTTACAAAAAAACAAACAACAACAACAACAAAAATGGTATCTGTGACAGATGATAATTGGGATCAGCTAGAACCATCTAGGGGCCAAATATTAGGTGTCCAGGGTCACATACCCTATAAACCCATAAACAGTAGTCACGGTTTCTTTGTTGATGTCATATTGTTGGATCTCTCCCCTTTCAAGTATCTAAAAGGTTAGATCTGATGGGGGGGCAGGGTCAGATCTAGCTCTTCTTGAGAGATTAAATAGAATCCTTGGATTGCTGTTGTGATTATATTAAATTGTAGGAGATCAGTTAAAAACCACACATCATGTGTCCCAATCTCCATGCCATTTTCAATCATATGGTTCCATGTGTACACTGGTCCCTACTCATGATGCCTCATGGCTCATTTTTATCCTGGACCTGGGTGGACCTCTGAGGTCAGTATGTCCCAACATGCCAAAGCTCTCCCCACTGTGCTTCCAGCTAGAGCATTTTGCAGACAGAATGTTAGGGAGAGAGGCCGTTTGAGCAATATTCATCCATGAGTGCTTATCACTAGCCATTATGTGAAGCCTGAGAATATTGAGAAAAATGGCATAATCCCTGTCTGAGGATGTGGTGAGAGAGAAATGACACCTATGCTTGAGTCAGGGAGAAGAAGAGCAGCTTACCTTGTCCCATGTTGCATGGCCACCAAGGAAAATTTGCAACCTGACACTATCCATACTCCTTCTGATGGTAGGTTGCCACATGGCTCACAGAGTGTTGTCCCTCTAGGTCTGTCACTAACAAAATACAGCCTCTATGTGTTGAAACACTTGACAATGTTCGGCCACTGTGCCATTTCACAATTTTCTGCCACTCTTGCTTTCCATTCTTGTATTGATGTCTTGCCATAGGATCATTTTGGTTTCTTTCTTTACCCATGCCTATAAATTCTCAATCTTTCACACCTCTCCTAATCAAAGCACTATACTATGGCTTTCTTTTTAAAACTCACTTCATGTTTGTGACTGTCCAATAATCAGGATTCTATGGTTGCATTTTTGTTTTTGCTTATTAAGATCAATGAATAACTTAAGTGTTTTGAGAGTTGAGAGACTTTGACTAGATGTTGTTAAAGATTCTCCACATAATCTGTATCTGCATGATGATACCTTATGTTGGAAAATTTGAAGCCTCTTCTGATATAAATCTTCATACGTCCTCTAACATTTTTCTTTACCTAGATCTCAGCTTCCCTTTACTTTCTTTCTATACCAGCTCTATTTTTGGAGTTTGAGACCTATGCTGACTAGTAAGATATCAAGTGGATAGTACACATTAATGGATTATAAAATTGGTTTGAGAGTTGGTCTTTAGGGCTGGAAAAGCAGCTCACTAATACATACCCTAGTCTTGGTTCTCAGAACCAGGAAGAAAATGCAAAGCATGTATAAGGTCCTGGTTTTGATTTCCAATACCACGGAAGAAAAAGAGAGGGGGGGAAGGAAGGAAGGGAGAGATAATGAGAGGGATGGAGAAAAGGAAGGAAGGAAGAAAACAAGGAAAGGAGGGAGGGCAGAAGGAAAAGATAGCTAACTCAGCGTTCAAATACTTGGAAAGTACTAATAGTCCCACTGTGTGCTGGGCTCATGAGTTCAACCTTACTGCTTCAAGGAGATATAAACAACCCAGAACTTCTAGAGAAGGATGGCTGGACACAGGAAGGAAGCACAGGGCCTTTCTTAAGGAACAGAGGTGTTTAGCATAACCAAGAAAAGATCCCATAGAAAAATATCAGAGGGAAGCTACTACTTCATGCAGTCTAAGAATTTGCTTTGTATGGGTTTTAAAAGCAAGGCCAAGACCAATGAGTAGGAAAGATATCTCTCTCTCTCTCTCTCTCTCTCTCCCCCTCTCTCTTACCCTCTCTCTTTTCTTGAAAGCAATACTGCATATTTCTTTTAAATTTTATTTTATTTTCAAGGTGATGTACAGAGGGGTTACAGTTATATATGTAAGGTAGTGAGTACATTTCTTGTCGAACTTGTTACACCCTCCCTCATTTTTCTTATTGATGCTGGAGAAGGAATAAATGCTGAGAACCATGATGGCCACCAGCATGTATATTACATACTAACTCCAGTAAACTGATGGAATCTGGATCTATCATGCTGTTATTGTGAGCATGGACACTGTGGGAAAGTGAACTCGATTTTCCATGCTAACTCAGCCCCTTCTCATTGTAAAAATACCCACCTCTGACTCCCAGTGTTGAAGTCTCTAAAAGAGAATAGTACTAATACCAGTTCCAGGACACTGAGGCTATACCCTGAGGTGATTCACTCAATGTAGCCACTAGAGTGCCATATACACAGTAGGTGATCTTGTTATTATTGGGAAAGATGGTGAGTTCAAAGAATTTTTTATTTTTTCGGTCAGAAAGCAGTGATATTTACCATAGGAGTAAAAGTAGCACATGTGTCATCTTTGGGGTATAGTTAAATGAAATGAATACTTATGCTCAATTCTTTTAAGTTTTCTTGTTACATAGTTATCTACTTAAGAAAAATAACCTAGAGGAAGTCTTGGTTAAATTTTGGGATTTCCCCCACCCCTGCTTCCATTTTCTTTTTTTTTATTTCCTTCCCTGCTTATGTATCATAGAACAAAATTATAATAATTCTTTGGAAAGGAAACACCATTTCTGTTCTTTTAATCCTGGTAAGTAAAAAAGTCATTACACAATGAATGAAGTCAAAGAAATGTACTTTGCAGCACTGAAAGGATAAATTTATACTTCTTTTACTATCTGTTATGGATCAGATATAGAGAAAGCAAATTTGAAGAAGAAAACTAAACCCTCAGACTATCTTTTGCCAGTTATAATATGCCTATCTGAATATATCTTTTCTTATATTTGTACTGAACTTAAAATAGTGTTCTAAGCACTTTAGGGAGCAAGTGGTTATTTAGACTTTATTTGTAGGACCTGATCTTAAATATCCATGAATACTTAAGGGGAAAACAGTGAAATTAATATGTTGGCCATGACTCTTTTGCCCTGCTTATTCTATGTTATAGACAATGTTGCCAAGGAAATAAAGTTGTAGCATTAAAAGAGATACTATTTGCAAGATCATCTCTGGGTGTTGAATAATTCCTAGCCCTTGGAGCACAGTCGTTTCACAGATAACTGGTTGCTGAGAGAAGGGTGGTGCCTATGAAGATAGCTTTGGTCCAATCTAATGATTGTATTTTCCTCAGATATAAATGAGAACAACTGTATTATAGTTTAGAAACTCACTGTTTTGTTTCCATGGCATTATAGTGATCAAGAAGTACATCTACTTGTTTGTTTATTCTTCAGTGTAGAATTGCTACAGTGTACTGTTAATCCAAAGAAGCAATATTACACCTTGGTTAACATCTTAAGAATAGGGAGTAAAAAAAATAATTAGAATCTTGACACCTCTACTTAATTGAATTTTAACCTTGTCCAAGTATATTAGCTTTTCCAGGAATCTTTAGTTTCCCTCTGTCAAATGTGGGTAACTATTAGACCTGTTGTCTCTTATAAAGATTAGGAATGCCTCTATTACAAGATTGCTACTTGGTAAACAAACATAGTATCTACTGTTATTAATAGGAAAATTGTTTATGAGCCAGTGATTTATGGTAAAGCTAGATTATAATCCCAACTTTAACACTAACTAGCTCTGTAATTTTGTGCTGCTTACATCAGTTTTCTGGCCATTTGTTCTTTAGCTACAAAAATTAAGAAAAAATTTATCAGATAATCTTGAATGTTATGTCTAATTCTACAACACATTCCTGGGCATCAGAGATATTTGAAAACTCAAAATATAGCAAATGCATCCACCATTTTGTTTAATTATTTCAGTCTTTGCTTAAATATTTCTTTATGTACTAGAGACCTTAGGCTTCCCTCCACCTTTATCTCTCTCTAGGAATTTTATTGCCTTTAGTTCGAGGAAAGGTGTGAAGGAGAAAATTAACATCAGCTTGCTATTGTGTGAACACTAACTGATCTTAATTGCTCTGTTTAAGATAACTCTCTGTTCACTTTGTAAATCCTGTTTCAGTCTGGATTCTTAGTGTTCTGTTATCAGCCACCACTTGATAGAGCAAAGTTACCTAATATTCATATGAAAGTGAGTAAGTTCTTAATATACAATTTTTTTTTCACAGTTATAGAGCTTGAACTCTGGGCCGGCACTGTGTCTCACAGCTTTTCAGCTCAAGGCTAGCATTCTACCATTTGAGCCACTTCCAGTTTTCTGGTGGTTAATTGGAGATCAGAGTCTCCCTGACTTTCCTGCCTGGGCTGGCTTTAAACCACTATTCTCAGATTTCAGCCTCCTGAGTAGCTAGGATTACAGGCTAGGATTACAGCCAGTGCCCAGCTTTGAGGAATTTTTCAGATCTGAAAATTTTTCAGATCCAGGTCAAGAAATAGAACATCACAAACCTTAAAATTTCCCTCATACCTTTTCCAGTCATTCAATCTCATGGAGCAAAATCAATATCTTAATCTCTAATGGGATGCCACAGATTTTCTAGCATGTTTGTGAAGTTGATGTAAATGACATAGTACAGTAGGTAGTTTTTTTTCTATTAGATATATATCTTGGAATAGAATTGGTGGGTCATAGTGTGTGCAGATATGTTCAGTTTTAATTGACACTGACAAACAGTTCTTACAAATGGCTATACCTGTTTATATACTCTACTTTTAGTCCCAGAAGTGAATAAAAGTTCCATTTCTGATTATCTCCTTGACTGCCACCATTCTTCAAGAAGATTCCTGTTGTGTAGTAAGTTAAACATATTTTGAGACAATATAATACCTGTCACTTCTATCTCAGGAGATAAGTCATTCAAGTTTATTCATGGTAGACCCTAGGTATATGAAATGCCAGTTATTCTCATATATTTATTGTTAGTGCACCTTTGAATTTTGTTCTGAGTTAGAGGGGAATGAAAATGTCCTAAAATTAGGTTATGGTTATCTCTGTGATTGCAATAAGAAAACACTGAGGTGTGTACTTTACATGGGTAAATTTTATGGGATATTAACTTTATCTCAAGCTGTTGGTAAGCTTGGATGGTAAGTTACATGTTCATCCTACTTTTCCCATTTCTACCATTTGCAAATTAAGTTTTATTTTGAAAGAAAGAAAGGAAAGGAAGGAAGGAAGAAGGAAGGAAAGAAAGAAAAAGAAAGAAAGAAAGGAAGAAAGAAAGAAAAGAAAGAACAAACTTAAATGAATTTGGCTGCTTCCTTTACAGGTGGTGGAGGAAGGAAACATTAGGCATGGTAGTGCCACCTATAATCCCATCTACTTGGGAGGAAGAAATAAGAGGATCCAGGTTCCAAGTTAGGCAAACAAAATCCTACCTCAAAACCAGCCAGACTTGTTACCCCAGCTACTCAGAAGGCAGAGGTAGGAGGATTACAGCGGGGGGGGGGGGGGGGGGGGGGGGGAGGGGGGACAGATTTTATCTGAACAATAAAGTAAAAGCAAAGTATTGTAATGTAATTGGCTTAAGTGGTAGAGCCCTTGCCTAACAAACAAGATTGAGAGTGCTGTCCTTTAGTGTGGAAAACAAAAAAAGGATAACAACCACAAAACCAGATTTCCTCTGGCATAGTTGTTGGTACTTTTCCCCCTACCCAACAAGGGACTACTACACTAAGAATTAATGTACTCTTTTGAAAAGGGAACCCTTCCATGGACCATGAGTTCGTGTCAAATAAGCACGACTTTTAAAATAAACATTCCATATACACTTTGTCATCAGCTTGAATATTTTAATTAAAACTTCTACTTCTGTTACTGTGGCTGGGTAACAAACACATCATTCACTATTGTGCACAATAACCACTTTGTCATGTCTTGGGTTCCTTGGGCCAAGGGTTCAGATGGAGCCCAGCAGAAAGCATGTCTGCTACCCACTGTCAGAGTTCCATGTTGTTGTTGGCCTAGACCTCATTCAGCTGTCAACCAGAAAGCCTGCATATGGCTTTTCTACGAGGGCCAGTCTTTGCTTTCTCACAACACAGAACTGGTTCCATGAGGCAGCATTTCAAGAGGGCAAGGTACAAGAAGGCAAGGTAAACATGTCTGACATTGTCACCATATTTTTACCATCTGCTTTTGCAAAAGCTCATGGAGTCACTTGTATTATACTCTGTTGATCAAATCGCAAGGTTTTGTCCAGATTTAGGGGAAGAGGACATTGACCTAATCAGGTCACAGCATGAAAAAAACATGTGGAATAGAAGATACTGTGGACGCAGCTGAACAGGGAAACTTCCCTGTTGAGCTGGATTGCCTCTTTTCTTCTCTATTGTTTCTGTCCTGTTCTATTTGTTTCCATTTCCAGTAGTTTTTTCTAAGGGTGGGGTCTGCCCCAGGAGAGAGTTGTGATTGGGCAGATTTAAGAGCTCACAGCAAGACCAAGGTTGTCTCCTCCAGACTTTGGGGCCTTGCTGTGAACCCCAGCCCTCTTGGATTGGGCAGTTTCAGCCAGTTATCAAATCAGTCTGCAATACACTCCAGTGACTTTCTGCTGATTATATGGAGGTCCCCTGTTCTCAGACACAACAAGACAATGCTACAACTTTTCTCTAATTTCTCTTACATGAACATTGATATTACATGCTTGATGACTTGTCCCCACCTGCTTGAAATGTAATTTTCCTAGTTTGATGCAAGTACCATCCATGGAGTTTGGACTACTTTGCTCTGACTGTATTTAGGTAGCAAGTTGGGATGACCCCAAATCATGCTGCTGGTACCATCACCATCTACTCTGAATTTAGACAGAGGAGATGTTTTAAAAATGGGAACTAGATTTTGCTCCTGAGTTAAAAACCTTCCTATGGCATCCTATCACACATCCTATCCTATCACAGTAAGGTTAAAACCCAAGGCTTTGCCCTAAGTACTCAGCACATAGGGATTTCATCTCTCTGTCTTCTCTCTCTCTGTCCCTCCCTTTCTCTCTCTCTGCATCATCTTCTGCTCCTTCCCTGCTTCAGTGTACATTACCACAACAATCTTCTTGTCTTGAACTTGTTGAAAATAAGTTGGATGACTGCTTCTTGTTATGCAAATATTTTAAATATCATATGATGTCCTTACACAGGCTTGACTTTCCTGTCTGTAGTGACTTCTCAGTCATTCTCTACCAGGCTTTTTATTGTCTACCAGATTCATTTTTTATTTTCATTGTTGGATATAACATTACATGATGGTATTTATAATTTCTTATTGGGTCCCCTGTCATGTAAGGAATTCTTCTGTTTCCTTAAACACTGTATATGTTAATAGGTTGGATGGGGGAATAAATGAATGAATGAAAGTAGATGACCAGTATGGATTTCCCAATTATATGATAACCACCATCAGAATCTCTAAATTTCTTTTCTATGGACTTCAATTTATTAAAAATATTTCTACCTTTTAATATTCTTTGGTACAGTAAACTTGTGATGTTCATAAGAAATATGCATAGAAGGCCTTCTTATATCCACAAAGTCACAAATATTATATCATAAAACTTTCTCCAAAAAGGATACTAAAGTATAACTGAACAATTTAAGTCACCTCTTAATGTTTCTTTGAATGTAGAATGAAAATCATTTCCAAAGCCATTAAAATAAATTCAACCACCAAAGTAAATGCTATCCCATATAACACATTTTTTTAAAAATTTTCAAGGGGTTATTTTTCCTTTCAATGCTTTATGGTTTAGCAGATAAGAAAAGTCTGGTTTAATTTGTAAACCTGTCATATTGACCAGCAAGAGGGGAAGACAAACTGTCCTTGCGAAGTTTCACTCTAATTTCACTTGTTTTGACTCAAAATTGTTTGTTAGCAGAGACATTTTCTTCCAGTACAGCACTCTTCATTGAATAGGTTTTCTGGGTTTACCTTCTTCTCTTTTTTGTTTTCTTAATCTCACTCACCCTAACTGAATTGTTTCCTCGCATTCTCAGGCTGACACTGGCTGGAAAGGGGAGATCAGGTCAAGCTCTGCCTTCCTGTGTTCATTTCCTATCAAATCTTGGTGATGTTGGGACAAGGTCCACAGCTTTCCAATGTTTCTTTGTCCCTTGTTTTGATTAAAGTGTTCACTGTTGAACAACTTTGTGCTTTTACTGAGTACATAAGACTGGTTACATACAGAAATATAGTATAACCCACAATGTTGCACAAAAAAATCAACCATTTATTCCTTCACCTGCCTAGAGCTTATGTTTTCCTTGCAAGATTGGGTGTCTTTATTTTCCTTTCCTGTAATAAATACAACCTGTTCACACATGCAAAAATGTTACTGCCCACTGCTGAGTAGCAATGCTCCTGGTTTCCTACCAGCTTTAGCATCTGTTTCCACTGGAAAAATATTCTGGAATAAGACATTTCGTGCCTTACATTTGTTCACCAAAGACCTTAGGTACATTTATCTCATTTAATTTCTGCCATACTGCAGAAATAGCAAATATGAGATCATATCTCCATTTCACTAGCAGTAGAAGCTAAGACTTGGAGATGTTAGATAAAATCAAAACTGACTTATTGTGAGTTCATCTGTCTCACCTCTAATGTCTTTGTCATTCATGTATGTGTGTGTGTGTATGTGAGAGAGAGAGAGAGAGAGAATGACACTCTCTTTTTGGAGATATAACAGCCCAGTCCAATAGGAATATAACATGAATCATAAATTTAAATCACGTAGGTTTTTAATAAAAGCACAAGGTGAAATTAGTTTTAATGATTTTTTTATACTAGTGTATCTCAGATAGTATAATTTCAACATGCAACCCATGTAAAATTATTAATGGGGTTTATTCTTTCTTTTGTACATCTTCAAAGTTGTGATACATATTTTACACTTTTAGTGCAATACACATGGTCTAGCTATATTTCAGGTGCTCATTTGGCTAGGAATAGCAAGAGACTACAGTACTGTATCACCAGAAAAAGGGAGGAAAAGAGGGAGGGAGGAGGACAGAATTAATATGCAAAGAGGTAAACAAGGGCAAACATGAAATATTATGCAAAGAGGTAAACAAGGGAAAATATGACTCCTTATGCTTCATCTTTTCTTGATGGTACTGGAGTTTCAACTCTTGGCCTCATGCTTGCTAGACAAGTGCTCTACCATTTAAACCACACCTCCAGCCTTTTTTGCTTTATTTTCTGAATAGGATTTAACATATTTAACATCTTTGCCTGGCCTAACCAGGACTTTGATCCTTCTATTTACACCTCCTGTGTAACTGAGGTGACAGATTAACATCACCATGTCCAGCTTTCGTGGTTGAGGTGTAGATGGGGACTCTTGATAACTTTTTGCCTGGATTGGCTTTGAACTGCAGTCTTCCTGATCCTTACCTCCTGGTAAGCCACCATCTTTGGTATAAGATACCTTGAACTTTTCTCTTCTTCCTCAAAGCTAAACACAATTTCTTTTGTACTTTTCAATTATTTTGTACATTGTATACATTATTCCTCCTCTTTTTACACAAATAGAAGTATACTATTCATTCTTATATTTTCATTTGTGTCTTTTAAATAGTTGAAAGTGCATTCCTCAATACAAGTGAATGTTTATGTTTATGTATACACACTGTGTGTGCATGTGTGTGTGTGTCCTATCCAATTACTGACAGTCTACTCTGTGCCATGTACTTTCTAGAGAATTTGTTGCTGTAATGAGCAAAACTGATGAACTCCATGGTATACATAGACCTCATGATTTAGAGAGTGATAATAATCCTTTTTATCTTGTATGTTCTTCCCCTATGGTATGATCTGTTTTCAGTGTATTTGATTCTGATGTCCTGCATCTTATATATACATTTTTCTAATTTGGGGAAGGGAAGGGAAATAACAAAATGCTGAAATAAGGATACAGGTTGACCCATTGTAACAATGAGACCTACAAGACACTATGTTGAAAATGAACTTTACGACTTTTGCGGGGGAGGGAGGAGTTGAGGAGATGGGAAGGGAAGGGATGGTAGGGGAAAAACAAAGGAGGAGATAACAATGCTCTATAAGAAATGTACTCATGGGCTGGGAAGGTGGCTCAGTGGTAGAGCACTTGCCTTGCAATGCATGAGGCCCTGGGTTCAATTCCTCAGCACCACATAAGCAAAAAGAAAAAAGCCAGAAGTGGCGCTGTGGCTCAAGTGGTAGAGCACTAGCCTTGAGCTGAAGAGCTGAGGGACAGCGCCCAGGCCCAGAGTTCAGGCCCCACGACCGGACCCCAACCCCCCACAAAAGAAATGTACTCATTACCTTACTCATATAACTGTAACCCCTGTGTACAGTATCTTTACAATAAAAAATATATTAAAAAAAAGAAATGATTTAGTATTGCAGAAGGTTGTACATACTAAAGTTTAAAAGGGGAAAAAAAGATGTGCAGGGCAGTAGGGGGGTTGTACTCATTTCCAATGGGGTGCTTAGAGCAGACCTTTTCAAGTTGAGATTTGCTCCATGCCCATGCCCCATGCAGAGAGGTCCTTGATGAGCATTTCAAGTAGGAAGAGGGGGCAATGCAAAGACCTTAGGCAGGAAGCTGCATGGCAGCTGTGAAGGGCAGAGGCCAGGAATGAGGTGAAGTAGGGGAGCAGGAGAGAGTATAGGCTATAGAGGGAGAGCCTTTGGGCCTATGGGCCTTTGTCAGGGTTTGCAGGCTTCTGCAAGCTCTGGGAGTTTTTCTGTGAACGTGCGGGGTTTGCCATATTCTCATCAGTGACCATGAAGCAGCTGGTGTGTGGCTGTACCATAATTCATTTACCATGCTCCTACTGAGAAGGAGGACAAGGGACCTAGTTTTATTATGAACAATGAGACAGTATGCCTTTGAATTTACATGATTTTTTCATGTGTGTGAATTTATGTAGAGAATAAATTTCTAGCTATGAAATAACTAGGTTAAGGAACGTCTATTTTTAATTTTTCTACCTGCTGTCAAATTTCCTCCTAAAATGGTTATACAAATTATATTCCTATGCAGAAAGTATGAGGGTGATTTTTTTTTTCTGTTACCATTATGGTGATTAATGAACCATATTATTTTTGCCAAACTGAGTAAAAGAATTTTTTTATTGGGATTGATTAACAATCTCTCCAGTCTAAATTATACAATAATGTGCATGTTTCCCCATCAGTTCTCAGGGCTCCCAGATGCCTTTACATATGCTGTATTACTTCGTATTTTAACAGTTCAAGTCCTTGTATTCCACTCTCTATTGTAAGCTTCTCAAGGGAGGGGCTAATCTCCTCCTCCAGTGATTGAACTCGGCTTAATACTTCATAGGCAATTATTGTATGCCGGCCAATTTACAAGTAAATGATATAATTCTGTTTGAATTATGCTATATAATCTTATTGGTCATCACACTTATGTGTGTTACCATTTTAATAATTAAAATGGCAGCAATAACTTTCAGTGAAATTCTTCATTTTATTGGATTACATGTTGTTGACTGCTAGTTGAGACCAATTATGTGTTTCATCTATTGTGGAAACAGTCAATTGGTTATCTTATTTCTAATCTCTAAAGCAAGCATTTCTTTAAATGTACAGAAACTTAGTAGGGCTGAATTGGATACTGCTGTAGGTGACAGTAAATACAGCTAAAGCAGGTTCCTGTAGCTTAATCTGCTTCTATCCAGTTTATCTTCTTGCAACTGAGCTGCAATTTCTGGGCTTCAGCCTGGGGCATCTGGCTGCCAAGGTCATTAGACCAGTGGTTATAGAGACACTTAGTTTTGAGACCACTGAAAATGTAATTCGAGAATAGAATTGGACAGAGGCCTATGTGCTGGCTTGGGAAGATGTGCAGGTTTCCTAGGCTCCATTTCCCAGCACACTTGGGTCCCTCAAGAGGATAACAAATGCTCCATTTTGGAGATGTTTTCCTATATCCCTCTCCTCCATACACATAAGCATATTAAGTGTTTTGAGAAACTCTGTTTTAAAGACATCTTTTTATCCTCATTTCCTAAATAAATTTGACTAGAGAAAACTAGTATGTGTGTGTATGTGTGTGTGTGTTAAAAAAAAAAAACAGTAATATCTATCAATATATCAGAGAGGGCCAGGGTCACACAAAACAGAATTGGAATAAAACATGAGCAATTATTTTTCTCTTTTTTGTCTTCTATGAATAGAGGCAAATTATGTCATTTTATAAATAACTATCACTAAATTTGTACATTTTGAATATCTGTTTGCAGCCATCAAATAAATGTAGGTGCACTATCCACTAACATACTTGTTTGTTGTCAACTGAACACATAAATAGACCACAGATGAACAGAATACTTTATTTGATAATCTCCTTTTAATAGAGTACGTCTTGTGACCAATGAGAAGCTAAGGTGAGAAACCAGCTTGAAAATTGATGTCTGAAGGAAGTTATAATTTTAAAAAAGCCAGCTATTAATTTTTTCTGTTTAGTGTTTTTCAGATAGAAGAAATGTGTTTTTTTGAGGAATTCTTCTGAAACTTCTTTCCACACTGTTAAAGATGCAAACGGACGACTGCTCTTGCTTATATTTTAAATTATAGAGGTTTATTTAACAGACTGCAAACTTTAATCTGTGCATAAAAATTCTTAAATGCCCCTCCCCCATGTCACAGATTGCAATTTTTTCATGCTCTCCAGTGCACTCACCTTGCCCCTTCTCTTCATCTCATTTCTCTCTCTTCCCTCTCTCTGCCCCTTAAAACCATCCTCTAGGCTGGCAATTAGGAGCTGAGCACAGATGCATCCTTTAATTTAATTTCACATTCCATCATCTGAAACATGACCAAGTGCGTGCTACTTTTGGCCTTCAGAGTGCTGGGAAATCAATATGTTAATTTACTTCCATCCTTTCAAAGCATCTATGAGAGAGCAAGTACCTCCTGTGAAATGAGTGGCTCACACCAGAGAAGAGGGTGACAGTGGAGCATGGCCCCCAAATACTGGTATTCTCAACCCCACCCATGAGTGGAGTTCTAAAGTGTATTGGTAAATTAACTTTGAACTTTGAACTTTTCTCCTGATGAATGAAGTTTTGGTGTGATCCTTCTGACCTCAAACCAATTCTTTAAACCCTATGGACCTCTCAGGTCCATTGTGCCATAAACAGTTAATACATCAAGGATACAGATAATTTGTATTATCTGTCTAAAGGACCTCTGTATTCTGTCAGGATGTTTCCATTAGTGCATCAGATGGTGGCATTTCTCATTATCGTGTTGAGTTATACTTAGCTTGTTGGTAAAGAAAAATCTCCAAGGATTTCTCTATATCAAATGTTCTAACGTTAAGCCTAGACCTCTCTATGTTTTTATACCTATATAATAGAAATGTTTTGCTTTAATGACAAAGTATCGCTGTTACATGCCATCCTTTGGGAGTTTGCTTCATTGTTCTGCAAGTGGAGTGTTTTGTGAATCTTTGTTTAACTGTGCTTCAGTGATATGTGCTTTAACTGGGTCATGTCACTTATATATCAAATTAGTTTTATTTCTATGTCTCTATACCAACCCTGGATAGAAATAGGATTTATGACACCTTTAAGAGCATCAGCCTTCAAAGCATTCTCATATGCAAATATTGTGAGTCCAGCTTCCCTCTAATCTTCAGTCTTCTGTCTTCTAGTCTTTCTTTGACTATTGAGATGATAGAAGCAGTAAAGTTGTTCTCAAGTGTCACAATGAGTATATGGTCATATACCTGTCTGTTTTCTATTATGACAATACTGAATTTGTTCTCAAATGTATTAGTTTCTACATTTTAGTCTTATGATAAATATTTCTTTATTCTCATCTTCTAGCACCATGATTGTAGAGACAATAATCACAATGGCTTTTACCTCACATCTTCATCTTTTGTATTTTCTGATTTAGGCCCTTTGTGCCTACAGACTTGAATGCATTGAAACTAAAGCACTAAGCTGTTTCCTGAGTATCTTTTTGCCTAGATGTTTTTATGATGGGGAAAATGAATGCAGAAACAGAAGCTTGCTCAGTGTTAGTGCTTGCTTCTGGTATTTCCTTCACATTATAACATTTAACACCTTCCCAACTCCAAACCAGAACAGAGGTTTGGCTCCTTTCTTTGTTCTTGCCATGAATAGACCTAACATAAATAATCCCAGCTTTGGGAGGTTACACTGACCTGAGGGTAAACAAAGGCCTGAGTAACTAGAATGTCATTTGGGGGTTCTGCCTTCCACCAGCCATCCCATGTGTGTCCTTTCTATGGACGGAATTGTAGAACTTCCTTCTCTTGAATCTCCTTAACTCTGACTCCTTTTGGAGTCCTTTGTCTACTTTCCCATTTGTCATATTGGGGGGAAATGTACTGGTCTTCTAAGGTTTCTTCACTCCTAATGCTCTGAGGCATGGTTACCAGCTGTGACCAGGCTCTCAGGTCCTGGGACCCAAGCACTGGTTCTCCAGTGGATTTTAAGAGTCACACTAAATGGAATAATGCTTTTCCTCCTACTTGGGCTGCTGTTTTGTCACAGGAGCTAGGCTGCTCTGCGCTTCCCAGAGCCTGAGGGGCTTTAAGGAAGGAGTGTTTTTCTGTCGCCAATCCCCAGAGCTTTGGCACAAACCAGAGGGTGGAGAGGACACTCACATTGAACTCAACATGAAGTAATGCTCCAGTCTGATGCCTTTATCCTTTTAAACCAAACCTTCCTGGAACAGCAGGCTTTTCCCTTGGTACATGTTAGTCCCTTGATAGTTTTTTGCTCTTCTGTTAAAGATGATCCCCATTAGCTCTTCAGACTCCCCAGCTGTGGCTTAGAACCAACAGAAATGATGCTCTTAGTCTTGGATCCCATCAATAAAATATTTCTGGTGATGGTTTTAGCAATTTTGTAAAGAGTCTCAGTCATTCAGTATTTCAGCTCCCACTACTGTCAGTAGTAGGACTTCACTATTCTTTTAAATAATGTGTTGTTCATCCATGCTTTATAATTTTTTATTTAAAATATAGGTCCACTGAAAAATTCTGTTTAATTGCTCTCTTTCTTCCTCTCTGTCTCTGTCTCTCTGTCTGTCTGTCTGCCTGCCTGTCTGTCTCTCTCCATGACCTTGGACAACACAATGTGACTAAGCCTCAGTTTCCTGCACTATAAAATAAGGATAACTGTCTCATTGGGCTATTAGATAATGTATACATTCATGAATTGTGTCTAAAATACAACTTTCAATATAGAAAGTATTTAGACTTTTTCAAAAACCAATGAAATTAGTTTTCTTAATTATCTTAGGGCTTAAGGAAATTACTGTTTTCCCCAAAGTAACAGTAAGAGACACTCTAGCTCTGAGGTGACTTTTGTTTCCCAATAACCATCTTTAAAGCTAGGTCAGTTGTATACTTAAGCCACTTTGAGCCAAGGAACTGGTTGTTTGAGATGCCTTTGCACTGGGATTGACCAAAAATAAATTGCCTCCAAATCTTTTTGGACAAAGATGAACCCCAAATTGACTTTGGCCTTCTTATATACACCATGAACCTATAGCAACTGATGACACATGAGCCTTATTTTATGATACTTATGGCTTTGATGTTAGTTTCATTATCTGTTCTTGGTAAAGCAGTTGTTGCAGCTATATGGGTGTGTAAGATCTTACAGGCTAATGGAGGAAGATACACGTTTAAATATAGTTGACTTAATGGTGCATATTGCATTTGAGTATTAGGTTGAAAAAATGTAATCGTGAGCATAAAGGTATTGTCATTAAAAGTGGAGTTCTTTTAAATAAGCATTTACTGAATTTAAATGGGACATTAGTATTACAAAAGATGAAATGGACTGTGATATTGAGTCTTTGGAATGTTTTTGAATAAAGAATAAAACAGCACATAGTCCAACTGCTGAGTTTTTAACTTTAGTTTTAGGTAATGAACTACATGACAGTTGTTCGTGCCATGATGTGGGGAGTATAAGTTTGTTTTATTTATCAGAATAAAGGAAAGAAAGCTCACCCTTTCATACACTTTTTTTATATACTTTTATTTCTTTTTGGTGGTACTGGACTTTGAACTCTGAGTTTGCCCTTATTAGGCTAGTGCTCTGATTCTTCAATTATAACTCCATTAGGGTATCATGTTTATGCTCTGGCCAGCCTTGCCACTGGTGTTCCTATTAATGCTTCTAGAGTTGCTGGGATGACAATGCTCAGCTTAATTGATCGGGATGGTGTCTGGTAAAACTGTTGCCTGAAATTAACTTGAACTGCCATTCTACCAGTCTCTGTCACCAGAGTAGCTAGGATTACAGGCATAATTTACTATTCCTAGCTACTATTAATGTGATCTTAACATTTAGATGCTTGGAACAGTAATAGTATGAATTTAAAGTATGATAGACCCAAAGGACTACCTTTCCTATTCCTTTTATTTGCCCATTTATTACATTCTTATTTTAGTAGCAGCTGTCTGCCATCTAATTGTATTAGTTATTTTACTTAGTTCTGACCAAACAGCTGATTGAAAGTAAAGGTACAAAATTTTATTCTGATGTATGGCTTCAGAGGATTCATTTAGCCCATTTAGTCCATTTAGTCTCATGCACTTGCACAGAACATCAGGGTGATGAGGGCATATAGTGGAGGAGAGCTGTTCACCAAATAGCAAACAGGAAGCAGAGAAAAAGACATGAAGGATTCAGGATAAAATACCCCCAAGGAACTATCCCCAGTGACTCCCACTTCCTCCTAAAGTTTCAACAATAGTAATGCCACACCGGTTGAGGGATCAGCATTTAACACATGGGCGTGTGGGGACCATTGCATATTCAAACCATAACAGTAATCATAAAGCAACAGATGACATTAATCAAACCCTTGTGATGGGCTTTGCACTACAGTCTATTTCACGAATCCCTGAGTTAAGTATTATTTTACTCACATTTTACAGGTGAGGAAATGGAGGTACAGATGGCTAAATAATTTCTCCCAAAGCTGTCAGCCATTGAGAGGCATGTTTGGGATACATTATTATATTTGAATAGCTCTAATACCTGTCCTTCAAAGAAGTTGCCAGGGTAATTCTCAAATTATGTAAGCAGGTTAAATATTCCTACTGTTCAGTTCTCATTTATGAAAACTGAATGTCATCAAGGTAGGATAGAAAGGAAACATGCTGCTATGCTAATGCCCCTCCCTGTTTTTGTTTTTCTTTTGTTTTTTTTTGTTTTTGTCAGTCATGGGGCTTGAACTCTGGGCATGTGCACTGTCCCTCAGCGCTTCAGTTTAAGGCTAGCGCTCTACCCCAGGGCCACTTCCAGTTTTCTGAGTGGTTTATTGGAGATAAGAGTCTTACAGACTTTCCTGCCCAGGCTGGCTTTGAACTGATGTCCTTGAATCTCAGCCTCCTGAGTAGCTAGGATTAAAGGCGTGAGCCACCAGTGTCTGGCATTCTGTTGTCTTTGGTGGACTCTGAGATAGGAGCTGGTGCAACCAAGAAGACAAGAAACATATTTCCAAAACACTCATTGGCTATTACAGTGAACTTGCTAGAAAGGGACATACTTTATTACTTGTACATTCAGAAGGTGTGCAATGATAAGACATAATGAAGGGTGTGTGTGCTCATTGCACTGGGGATTCTTCTCCATGGTTGAGTCAATTTCTTGACACTGTGTTTGAAAATGCCATCTGGGACCTTGACCCCTGGCCCAGAGAATAAAGCAGGGATAAAGCCTCACCACAGGGGATTCACTCATTACTTCTCAGGTTGGAGCCTGATGGCCTTCTGATGCCTGAGTCATTTTGGTCCATAGGACAAACTGTTTCCTAAGCACGCAGGAAAAGGAAGTAAAGCAATGATTCCCACACATCAGGGAGCAAAAACATAGGGTGAAGAGAGTATCAGCATGAAGTTTCAGGGGTCCCGTCTGCCATGGCTCTGTGATTAGGCACATCTACCATGGAGACCTAAGAATCTGTACTTCCAGCAGTGTGCCAGGCTCTCTTACAGTGGTTTGAAGAATATATCTTCAGAAAGGCAAAAATAGAGAATTATCCATCCCACTAAATACATTTTGACAGAGGCCACGGCCCTCCAAGTTCCGTCTTTAGACAGCAACAGCATCACCCAAGAACGTGTTAGAAATGCCAACCCAACCCACTGACTTAACAAGCTAGCCTTTAACAAGGGCTCCAGGTGATTTTCTTGCTCCAGTGCACAGTGGGAATACCTGAGGAGGTTTAAAAGCTGTGTCACCTAACCAGAGATTCTGCTTAGTTGATCTTGGGAGTAGATTCAGTATGGTAATTTTATTAAACATTTTCTCAGCTGCTCTAATGTGCAGCATATTTGAGAAGCTTTGCCCTGTAGGTCAGGTTACCTAAGCTTTTGTTTGTTTGTTTCTATGCTATGTGAAAATGTTTTAATGCAGACATTTTCCCCTAGATGCTAATAATGAAATGGCAGTGTATTAAGCAAAGGATAAATGTTATGTGTAAATAATGTTTGACAACATGTTTATTTTTTATGGTATGTCTTTGTTATTTTATAACGTGAGCATGCAAAAAATGAATAACTTCCTCCAAGTCAACAGGAAAACCGGATGAGGTTGAAGAAGAACGCACTGTTTTGTCTTGCTTCCCTCAGCCTGCTGGGCAGTCCTCTGGGTCACACAAACTCTCACATCATTAGCTTCTCCAGTTCCCTCAGGTGCATCATCCTCTGTGTTGACAGTTCTCCTCTTTATTGCTATGGAAGCAACTGGCAAGGTTACAAGTCACAGTCAAAAAGATCTGTTGCGTTTCCAGTTACATGTAGCAGTGTACAAGCAAACATTTGTAGGCAAATACTTGAACAATTGGCGGTAATAATAAAAAAAATAAGCCTTGACTTGGAAAAAATTATGTTAAGTGAAGTAAGCCAGGTCCAAAGAAACATAGGTCCCATGGTTTCCTTTAATTGCAATAATTAGTACGTGTCTGAGACAAGCAGAAAAACTCAGATGAAATGATGTTAAGCAAAATGAACCCCAAGATAAGGACACAAGTGATTTTTTTCTTTCTTGCTATTGTTTCTAACGTATTTATAAGGTATCCTGTGATTTTTTTGTTGCTTTGTATGTCTCTCCCCCAAGGTATAAGCTCTGTTTTCACTGTATTTGATGTTGGTATAATTTAGGGAGGGGGAAGGGAAAAAACAAAATGCTTAAATAGGGATACAGTTTGACCCATTGCAACAATGAGATGTACAAGACGCTATATCGAAAAATGAACTTTACAATTTGGGGGGGAGGGAGTGTAGTTGTGGAGATGGGAGGAAAGGGATGGTAGGAGAAAAACAAAGGAGGAGGCAACAATGCTTGATAAGAAATGTACTCATTACCTTGCTCATGTAACTGTAACCCCTCTGTACAGTATTTTCACAATAAAAAACTTATTTTTTAAAAAAAAAAAAGGACAAGGATACTCAAGATGGACACCCCACTTACATGTATGTGTCTTGATTAGCGTTGTGGCAATTTTCAGTCACGATCTTATACCTCTAGAACTCAGCACAGGACCTGATTTAGGAGGCACTCAATGAACAATTACTTAAATTAAAAAAAAAATGCTGGTGCCTGCTAAACTATGATTATAGAAAAATGTTAATTTCACTAAAGTTCATCAGAAAGTGCCAGTAATTTGCAAACAGGCAAAAGAGATGTCCTTATCCAGCTTCTCAGTGCTGCTCCTAATCTACTGCACCTCTTCCACCTGCAATAAAATATATAGCAAATAGAGCATTTAATCAGTGTCAGTAGCTGTATAGTTCTATGACACTAGCACTTCTCCAAGTGCTTCTTCAAGGACATAGAAGTTATTACTCATTGCTGAAGCGAATTGATTCTACCTTTTAATGCCTGTAGGATACACAGAGCTGACAGGAGTTGTGTTGATTTTTAACCCCTCCCCTCTTCTTCCTGTTCGGGAGGCTGTGGTTGTTTTAACAAGGCATATCACAAGTGAGTCACTGCACCTCGACATTGTTCAAAAGAGAAAAAGCTCCCAAGTCATTGCCTTCTTATATTTAAACATATATATATTACCTCTCTGGTGGGCAACACTATCAGGCACGGCTACTCACTCCATCTCAATTGACTAATGTATAAATTATTTGCTTGTCTTCTGCTTCAGTGATTATGTAATTTTCTCTCATGTTACTTGCAGTTTTTCAGCCTACTGCAAGAAATCTTGCTGGGTAGCCCATTAATCCCATCAAAGGTCAGTTACACTGATTAAAGCTGTTTTTTTTGTTTTGTTTTGTTTTTTTAACGTGGAACCAGCTACTTTCAAAGGCAAAAATAATGACGTATAGCATTCTCCTTCAGCTTATACCATTTAATTAGATGTATCAGAAGGCTCTCGTATCTTTAATCCTGTCCTAGACTTTTCTGTTTATATAATTCTTTAAACATCTCAGCAAAAAAGCTATAAATAACGAAACTGGCTCTATTTGTTTTATCCTAAGTCAGCTAACCTGAGATGTGTCTGAGAACTCCCTCTCAACTCCCTCCTTTCCTTCTCACCCCATCTCTCTTGGATATGATTGGACCCCTGTAATATCGAGAGTTTCTGGAGATGCCTTGTTAAAACAAAGTGCTTTGTTGTTGTTTGTAACTATGAAATTTAAAGGCACCTCTGTATGGCAAACGTATTTGAGAGTGAATTTTCCAAGTAAGTCAAATCAAAGCATTTACACTCAAAAGTTACACAATGGCTTTTGGGGAAGTAAAGCTTATTGGAGTGAGAGCAGGATAAAAAAAACATTAATCCAGAAAAAAATTGACTATTCTTTCTGGAAACCCAAGAACATTCTAATGAAGTTTATGGATGCAAATGTTTTCTAAGTCATACATTACTTCTATATTTTTGTTGTCAAACTGTTCTCTATTCACCAATAAAGAAACCCAGTTAAGTATATTTTATGATCTGCCTTTCATTCATAATTCCTGTTTGGGATTGGTTTATTTCTTGAGGAATATAAGCATTTTAAGTAATCATTTTTCATAATGTCAAACTATTCTTTTTATAAGAAGCATGTTTTCAATTAGTGTATTTTATATGTGATTTTAGGGTAAATTTTTATTCTTCTTAAATAAGTGGACTTAAAACAATGAGATGTACAAGTCGTTATGTCGAAAAACAAACCTTGCAACTTTAGTAGGGGGGTGGGAGGATCAGGTGGGGGGATGTGGGGGGAGTATGGGAAGGGATGGGAAGGGGAGACAAAGAGGGGACAACAATGCTTGATAAGAAATGTACTCGTTATCTTGCCCATGTAATTGTAACTCCTCTGTATGGTATTCTAACAATTAAAAAAATAAATAAAATAAAACTCTGGAGAGTTTGAAGTAGGGAGGTTGACCACTAGGAGTTCCATCAGTAAAAGGAGTATAAATAAATATACTTTCATTGAAGGGTAAATATTTAGTGAGATATAGGAGATGTAGGAGTTCTATCTCCTGTCTAGTTCTGCCATATAGTTCTGCACTTATTGTACTTGTAAAAAATAAACCTTCTTTAGGAGAATACACACACACACACACACACAATTTAATTTCATCTATCCAATAATGATAATAATAGCAGTTTCTCATAAGGCTTTGTGAGGATTATATTGATTCACCAAAAAAGCACTTAAAACAATGTCTGCAACATAGGCACAAAATACGCATTAGCTAGAATTTGTACTGTTACCATTATTGTTGTGTATTTTAAATTACTTAAGCTATTCTCCTTCTTAGCAGTAGAAGAACTCAGCGGTGTCTTTACAGAACAGGCAAGAGTTGGAGGACTTTGCTCAAATTGCAATGATGTTCTTTGTGCCTGGTTATACTTTTTTTCTAACAAGAGAAAACAGAACTCTTTTCCTTTTACTCACTCTTTCAAATAACTGTGAACTTCAATGGATTTTTAATAACTAAAATGAAATAACTTTGTGGATTGTTTCCATGACTAAAAAAATGACAGGGTTTCACTAAGTGTAATTTACTCATTTGCTATCAGCTATAGGTGAAAATCTTGCTATGAAATAAAGCAGAATTTAAGTCAAATTTTGATCCAGGATGTCAGTAACTGTTATAAGAGCTATTTTGTCACTTATTATGATTTCTTTGCCTTACCTCGAGATCACAGTTGGCTGTTAAGATTGTCCCCAGGATACTACCAAACCACCTTAAGACTACTGATAATATGAGATGGTTTTAGTCTAGAGCCAAGATCAAGGAATTCTCATTCTTATCTGGTATTCAAACCAGAGTTTATCTTCCTTGTATTGGTCAAATATTGGGTTCTGATTCTTTCTGATTCTCTGCTAAGTTTTCCTGTGGCCAGAACACAAATGAAACCTATTTTTCTTAAATGATTGTTTATATCGTTTTGATTTGGAGAGCCAAATGGCCTCTGTGCATGGCCTACATCTCCCTGGCCTTTCTTACTTACAGCTGCATAGTTCTCTTGGCACAAGGACTAGCTTTGGAGAAGCCTGGCTCCCCTGGCTGCCCATGGCAGGATGCATTCGCCTTGTTAGGCAATGTGAGTGCCTGCTGCACCACTTTGTAATTTGTGTCACTTGAATACAAGTGGGAAGACCTTAGAAGAATATTCAGAGAGAAAAAAATACAAAACAATCTCTTTGAAAATGTGAGAATATAATACATGCTTAGAAGACAGCATTGCCATTGGTGATTTGTATATAATTATTATTCAGTTTTAGGTGGTACTTAAGTTCTTTATCCAGGATGTGAAGATTCATTTGTACACATCATCATTATCCTTCCTGACATGGGCTTCGGTGACATTAATCTCTGTTTTATTTCCTGCAGCAGTAATGATGGGGTTGTCTTCTGTGGCTTTATTGTGTTGTCATGCTTTTTCCTCAGTGATCGTCCTCACAGTACAAAAGAAATAGCTCATGTGGGGATAAACTACCAAATAGCTGACATTTAACAGTCATGCTGGCAAGCATCTAGTTTTCTTCCACTTCATTCTTTCTCCTTGTCAAGCTGAGTCCTGGGGAATTATTGACTGTGGTCTGATCAATATTTGTTTGTAATTTTATGACAAACAACATTTCTGAGGTGGAGCTCATTTCTAAAGACTGGACAATGTACACAGGGGTAGGCTAGATGCAGCCACAAGTGAAGCCTACAAATGACTAGCATCATCAAGGACACTTGGAGAAAATGGTAAAGTGCCCAACTCTTATGGAGGAGCAATGGTAGTTGAAGTTGCAATCCATGGGCTTTATGGTTCACGGAGTCAAAGTCTAAATCTAATGGTAGAAAAAGAAATGAGAACAACTGCTCCAGGTCCTGCTTTGAGGACAGCAGGAGTTCGGTGAACAGAGAGAACCAATGGTGCAATTTTAAAAGTCTAGTTGAAAAGGCAAAAACATCACATATCCCTTTTGTTTTCATTTTGCATTTATAAAACCAGCTATGTGCACATACTTGTATAAACAAAATATTAAGAAAATAAAGATCAGAGGGTATTCTCTATGCTGTACTTTAAAAGGCTCTGGGAACAGCCTGATATGATATACACAATGCATTATAGACAGGGAATGATGAACTGAAATATACCAGAATTGTTTATTAATTTGTGAGATGTTTTAATAAATCCAGTCCCCAGAGCAGAATCAATCTGTGTAACCAGTACATATTGTATGCGCTCCTTGCAAGGCATTTAAACACTTTGTTTTGAAACTGGGTGTTTTCATGTTTTCTGTCTCCTTCAAATAAATGTCTGTTTCTGGAGAGTCAGAGACTTCTGCTTCTTTTCTATTTGATGTCTCTAAGCACTGTGGATAGCATAGAATGGTGTTAATGGTGTTTAGAGAATTGAACCGAACCAAACATTGCATCTATTGGTTGAAGGATTTTAGCCATTGTTTAGTTATACATTTTAAGTCATACAGTACACATTGTAAAATTAAAAATAAGAGGAAACTGTGAAGAGTACTAACAATATTATCCCCATGAATCCCATGAAACTGGAACCATGGACACTGGAGATGTATCTCACACCTCTAACCCCAACCCCACCTTGTCCATCATGGCAGCTCCTCTAACTTAGAGGCTGGGCTCCCATCTTCTATATACTGTGACCAGTAGGGAGTAAAACTATCAAAGCAGTTCTGTAGCAAGGAGCTTCCTCCAGGCCAGGTAAATTGACTGAATTCTGAATTCTAGAATCCCCTTGTAGTCAGTTATGCCTTGATATTTAACATTAAGTAGAGCTCATACTGAGCACATATAAATTACCAGAAAGTTTCTCCACAGAACAAAAACAGAGAGACCAAATTTTACTGTTATTTTTTGCCAGGTAGTAAGTACAATGTAAATACTTACTCACTCGTTTTTCTTGACATCTATGCTGAGTAGGCAGTTATCCCCAGAGGTGAAAAAACTGAGACAGATAGAAATGAAGTCACTAGCACAAGCTAGAATATGAATGAACAGGATTCAGGCCAGGCAGCTTTTTTTAACCTCAAAGCTAGGGCTCTACCATTTGAACCATGGTTCCACTTCCAACTTTTTGGTGGTTAATTGGAGATGAAAGTCTTGTGGACTTTCCTGCTCAAGCTGGCTTTGAATTGTGATCCTCAGATCTCAGCCTCCTGAGTACCTAGGATTACAGGTGTGAGCTACCAGCACCCAGTTACGAAATGAAGTTTTTAAAAATCAGGTCTTCAGACCAAATTCATATGACTACCAACTAGATGAAAGATATCAAAATGAGACAGACTGGCCTAGGGAAGGGACCATCAACAAGTGCTGAAATGTGAAAGTATTTCTAGAGATAGCTGTGCTTTCTTCTCTCCATTACTTTCTAGTTTTCCTATATATACATAGAAAGGTGAGGTCTTCCTAGGGATGTTTGAGAACCAAGAGAATTCTATATTAGTTAATTTTCCTTCTTCTGGAATAATAATATATAGCCCCTGTGTGTTAAATAATAGTTATTAAGAAAAATTGTATTCTGTAATCATCTGGACCTCTCCCTTGAATAGACAGTGATAGATATTTCACTTTGGAGTTCTGATGGCCTATAGAAGCTGTATGGCAATAGATACTTAGTGTGTCATTATTTAAGCCAGAGACTAAATCTCATCTCTTGTGTGCATGTGTGAGGGTGTGGATGTGTGGCTGCTGCTCTTTGACCTCTCCAGTCCTTCAGCAACCCTGCAGTGTGCCAGTGCAGCTTGGGAACGAGGCAGGCATATGACATGTATGAATTTCTATGATTTTATTTCAATTAGTGATGTATTCTATCATTTGAGCTGTCGTATATTTCTGTTTTGTATTCAGACTTATCTTAAAGACTTTTTAAAAAATACTTGTGACTAAATATTACTGATACAAACTAACAAATAACCATCAGTCTATTTTCCTTTATTGAAAGAAAAAATAAATTTATTCTGAAAATCACAACAGATCATAATTATTTACCAGCAGGTTGTCACTTGTGCTCTAAGGGGCTATTAAGAAACAATAAGAGCAGCTGGGTGCCAATGGCTCATGCCTATAATCCTACTTCCCAGGAGGCTAATATCCCCATGATAGCAATTTGAAACCAGAGACGTCTATGAGACTTCATCTCCAAAATAACCAGGAAAAAGGATGGGTTGGAGGCATGTTTCAAGTGATAGAACTCCAGCCAAGTAAACATGAGCTTCTGAGCTCAAACCCTAGTATCACACACACACACACACACACACACACACAATCAGTAAGAAGACATCCATTTATGGTGGTTGGAGTTAATAATTTGCATTGCTATACATCAGAAAAAGGAAGAAAAAAGGAGTCATATTTATTCCAGGAAATATTATTTAGACATGACATTCAAGTTAATTGAATGCATTGCTGGATATAATAGTATTTTCTCACCATCCACTAAAAAGAAACAAGAAAAATGTTTTCTCAGGTGTTCTAAATACAAGTCAGGTATAAGCTTTCTACAAATTAATACAACTTGCTCAAATACAGTCACTCTGTAACTTTCAGCAAATATTCATTGAGTGTCTACGGTGAGCTAGGTGCATGGTATTCACAGATTAAAAAAAGAATATCTATCCTTGAGGAGCTCAAAAACTGGTAAATGATTCAGACAGCAATAAATAATAAATATACATAATAAATGCTCTGGGAGCACAATGAAAAGGGTGATTAATTCTGCCTGAGGGGGTGGAAAAGACTTTGCAGAGGAGGAAACTTTGATCTATGACTAAAAGAGAAGTGGACTTATTAGTTATGATGAATAATGCTAGTTGTTCTAGTGGCAAAACATGATATATTTACTTGTCACAGGTCAGTAGCCCAAAGCAGATGAGCAGTGGTGGAAGGTGACTCAATCCAGAGACCCTAGGCTCCTCCCACCATTGGATTTTCTTCTTCCAGATCCATGGAATAAGTGGTATGCGGATGAAATTTGTATAGGCAAGACCAAAAAGTAGTTACCACCACTTTCCCTCACATTCTGTTTGTTTTGTTACATGACTGCATCTAACTTGAAAAGAGGTTACAATTGTACATTAACCCTATGCCCAGGCAGAAAAAAGGGGACATAGGTAATTAGTTAATACTAGTTATCTTGTTATATTAAGATTATTTTACATTGCATAATGTTGTTGGATAGTACCAGTAACCGAAGAGAAGAACATGAAAGCATTTAGAAAATTGAAAGTATTCTATTTTGTCTAGTGTGCAGCAAAATGGGCAGGGCAGAGTCAATAAGAAATAACACTAGGAAGATACTTCAGGGCTTAAAAGAGCTTAAATGCCTAACTAAAATGTTTCCACTAGTAACCCTCCATTTTTATCTTATACTATAAATAAATACTAATTGACTAATTTGCTTGTTTGAAATTTACTTTCAAATAGATGTTATAGCCAGGCACTGGTGGCTCAGGCCTGTAATTCTAGCTACTCAGGAAGCTGAGATCTGAGGATCATGGATCAAAGCCAGCCCAGATAGGAAAGTCTATGAGACTCTTCTCTCCAATTAAGTGACACTGTGACTCAAAATGATGGAGTGCTAGCCTTGAGTAAAAGATCTGAGAGACAGTGACCAGACCCTGAGTTCAAGTCCCATGACTGACAAGAACAACAACAAAAAAGAATGTTATACTTACTACTTTAGACCTGAAGCATTATTTTTTTATAATTCAGTATGAAACCATTCAAGTCTTTTTATTAAGATTGTAATCATCCTGGAAGTAGGGATCCTGTCTCACTTTATATAATCTCCCTATAATTTCCTAGCTTCTGAGATAGGGAAGTGTTCAGTATTTAACACCTACTAATAGCTTCACAGAAATAAGTGTTATTTAAATGAAATAAGAAAGCAATGCATTATTAACTGATGCTGCTGTACCTATTTCAGTTCCTATTGATTAGCACCTCAGAGCATGTGTATTATAGCCTCAAATCAGATATGTTAACTGCTTATATACGTAGACTTTGAGTTGGACATTCTAGTGAGAACAAATAATTCCCTTTTCACTAGGTATTTAAGGTACCCAATAAACAAAAGGTATGTCCTTGAAAACATACGCTCTTTGGAAGAGTACTGTATATGTTTCTGTACTAGAAAATATTTGGATTCATTTATTGTAAAACTAAATGTCATTTTATGCTTCAAGCTAGAAAACATTTAAAATATGCGTGTTTCATCTCCCTGAAAACAGTAGATTAATGGAGCTCTCAGATAGAAAACTATGCAGGTGTTTAATAAAAATGCTTGACATCCCAACCCGTTCATTTCATTTATTCCATGCTATGGTCCTTAGCTTCTATTGTGTCTTAAATGGAAACATATAACCATAAGAAATCATTACGGCAGGCTTTGTTATGGGTTATAATATGGCTAAATAATCCCTGACAACAAGGAGCATTTTTTATTAGTGACTTGTTGAAAACTTGAGGGCGTACCAATGAGGAAGACAATCTAGTGTTTCCTGTCTCCCGTGTCTCTTGGGCAAATCTTGGATTTGTGATTTGCTTATCTTATTGGTAGTCATTCATTATGGTGATGTGCTTTACGTTTGTTAGGAATTGCAGCAGAGTAATAGGAGTCACTTTAGTTTTTACTGCCCACCAGTGGATCATAATGTAGACATTAAGCTCATGACACATGTTGTCAGCACTTCTCAATTGTGTGTTAAACTTAAAAGCAAATTTGCCAAGTTCCTAAGTGAGGTAAATCAATACAAAATTTAAATATATTTATTTTAACCAAACAAACTATAAAATGTTTTTCATTAGGTTTAATAAAAGCACCACCTTAAATCTATATTCTTTTTTAATTCCATACATTATAGTGCAACTGCCTAAAATCCAGTCATGAATATCAAGGAGAGGATCTAACTCTACCCCTCCAGTGAGAAAGAAAGCTTCAAGAAGGACATGGTTTCTGAGCCAGGCTAGGGTTGAAATGCATTCTGTTGCTTCCTGGTTTCTACCTTGTTCTTTTGAAAGAAATTGTGTGTGTGTCGGGGCGGGGGGGAGGTGTCTGCATGCGTGTGTTCATGTGCTGGTCCCTAGACTTAAACTAGGACCTTGGTGCTGACCCTGAGCTTTTTTGCTCAAACCTAATGCTCTACCGCTAGAGCTACAGCTCCACTTTCAGCTTTTTTGGTGGTTAATTGGAGATAAGAGTCTCACAGACTTTCCTGCCCAGGATGGCTTCAAACCATAATCCTCAGAACTCAGCCTTCTAAGTAGCTAGGATGTAGGGTATGAGCCACCAACTTTAAGCTACATCTTTTTTTTTTTTAAGAGACTAGTTTCCTAATTGTGCTGGTTATTTTTCTTCAATTATACTTTGAGCATCTACTAACCATCATACCTTTAGTTTCTCTACTCACCCTTTCTTCTGTGTGTGTATTTTATTCACTTTTATTCTTCTATTCTTTTCTCCATTACATTTATGGGTGATGGAAGGGAAGTGGTTTGGTGATGGAATGAGAGGGATGGGGGAAACCATTCTAGTGTCCCTAGCTGAGAACTGATCAGAACAACTCTGTAGAGTTCCATAAACTGGGACTATATTTCCCCCACTTTCTCAATTGGTCTATATTTCTTTTTAAACTTATTTTTTTCCATTCCTGGGGCTGTCCTGGAGACTGTGCTCAAGGCTAGAGTTCTACCATTTGAACCACAGTATCACTTCCAGCTTTTTTCTGTTTATGTGGTGCTTAGGAATCGAACCCTGGGCTTCATGCATGCTAAGCAAGCACTCTACCACTAAGCCACATTCCCAGCCCCTAAATTTTAAATTTTTAATGTCAGTGCTATCCTCCCAGAAATATACTACTATAATAAATATATGAAGATGGAAGAGAATAAAGTTATAGCAACCTTACACTATTTTAGTCTTTACTGGTTTAAATCCATCTTCCTATTACTCTAGGAGATGAATTATAGTCATTGCCTATGCTCTTTTAATAAGCACATGTAAAGAATTTATTTTAAATTCTCTTTGATATCTATAGTTTGATGACTTAACCCCTGTTTTATTAAGAAACTTACTATAAGAAACTTTACTAATGTATCCTTTAAGACTGATTTTAAGATTATATTTTTATGATTGTTACATATATTGTCACTCTGTTCTGATTTAATGAATATATTTAAGGTTATTATTCAAAAGGAGCTGTTTGTTACTTAACTATCCAGAGTATCATACCTTTGGCGGCCCTATTGACTCTGGGCTGACTGGATTGTTAGCTGAGACAAGACAGAAGCTTCGATTGCCTCATTCTTCCAGAGAAAAACCACCCCCCTCCCCTGTCACCCCCCAGCTTCCTTCCTATAGACTAATACATCCAGATTCATGGCTGTCTCTGTTTATAGAAACAGCTGCCCCTCCTTGAGGCTGTTGGCACTAGGACCCAACAAATCTGTGTCACATCTTCTTCAATAAAGTAGATGGTCATGGAAGAGTGGGCTTCTCCATTGGAAGACAGTGGCCCTACCACTCATGGCCCCTACATACTTCTCTGTGGAATGATGTGGGGATCAAGAGTACTTGGTTTAGATAAAATTTCTTAACCCATGCCATCGATGTTATAGAACTTTCCCCTAAACCCTAATGATTTATAGTGAGATTCACCTGGCATGATACCTTCAGATAAAGGAAAGAAAGCTCATATAGGAGAGAAGCAAAAAAGCCAGAAGCTTATCCTGTGGCATATGTTATACAACACACACACACACACACATACACACACACACACACACACACACACATATACACACATGAATTGAATAGTCTGGATATTTGGGGCTGACATCATGGTGGTACTGGAATCAGTATGGGATGCCTGTACTGGTATTTGGTTCTTAGACTAAGAAATAATATGAATATAATGAGGAAATAATATGCTTTTCTTTAAAGTTAAGATCTTGATGAAGGTAGAGTATATTTCTCTCATGTGAACATATTTCTCCATGTGGACATACCAGTCTATTATAACAAGGACTCAGGCTCTTTTTATTCTGTTTCTGTGCCATGCTCAGGGCATTTTTGTTACCCAGCATTTCTCATCACCAGGTAATCTGCATTTTAGCTGACAGGGAGGGTGAAAGAGGAGAGGGAAGGCATCAGAGGCACACACATCAGTTCTGCTCATTTCCAGTTTTTGCAAGGGCAGATGGGAAATGAAGTCATCCCCACTTATCCCCAGGTGGTGAAGCTGCCAAATTACCTCCACAGGAAGTCTGACTGCTAGATACTGGTTAGTAAAAAGGACTACAGTTTTACAAGCCCAGCATTTAAGAAGAATCGGTAAAACTCAGCAGCAAATACATAAATTACTTACAGACAACCCATTTACAGAACAGAAATAGCTGCATCAGTGTGTTTCTTAGATGAGCCATTGCCTGGCACGCAGCTGAGAAAAGGCAAGGGGTCATTGACAAATGAGCTGGTTTCCTTCATAGATTATACTGAATAAACAATATGCAAAGACAGTTGGATCAGTAAGTTATGTCATTCCTTCAACCTTTACTCTTACCAGTCTTGATGGATATCAAATATTGAAAATGAGATTGCATGCGATGCTGAGTAAATGTTTTGGTTCTTGAGTAGTTCTCATTCTAATAACAGAGGGAACGACAAGAAATGTACTCATTGCCTTACTCATGTATAACTGTAAAAGAGGTTCTGTAAAAGAAGAGTGGTATGAGAAGAGTGGATACTAGTGGGCAGCTAGTGGTCTCTGATAAAGTTAGCAAGCTAATTAATTTGCTCAGCAAATGTTTATAAAGTGCCTGTCAGGTATTATGTCTGCTTAGGGTACAGTTCTACCTATCTATTGATCTGTCTGTCTGTCTGGTGAAAAGCCTGTAGTTTATCCATATAAACACTATAAAAATGGTTACCTCTACAGGTGTAAAAATTTCTTTATAATACACATATTTTGTAGAATGCATGTCTACTTCATGGAACTTAAAATAATAGTAGAGGTCAAAGCAGTGCTGTAATACTGGTAGACAGTAGATTTTAGGAGGATCATTTTCATAGGCTATAGACCCTAACTCATCCAATAGATGAGATGGTGATGGTACAAACCCACCATCCCAATTACATGGGAAGTGTAATTACTTGGATCCTGGTCCAGACAGCCAATGCATAAATGTAAGATCATAGATGAGTAAGAACTAAAGCAAAAAGGGCTGAGGGCACAACTCAGCAAGCACAGGGCCCTGAGTCCTAACCCCCAATATTTCCCACTGCAGCCACAAAAAGAAAACCAAGAATATGTAATAGTAAAGAAATTAGAGTAGAGTGTGACAAGACCCAAGAACATCTATGTAAGAAACATTCATAAACAAAGTTCAGAGCTGGGTTCAGATCTGGTCATGCATCTTTGTAGAGGAACGTAGTTTCAGTTTTCTTCCCAGTAATTAGACTTGGATACTAAATCTGTCCTGATTCTTAAACAATATCCTAAGGCTGCTAGGTATATAGTGTTTTCCAGATAGCCTGTAGTTAGTTGCTCGTGGGACTTTGGGATTCATGCTATTAGCACTGAGAGAGGAAGGGATATATTGCTGCTAGTGAAAGGTAAAAAGCAACTAGACAAGAAGAAACCCCCTGGTAAATATGGACACCAAGAAATCACTAGTAGTCTTGTGTGATAGATTAGGAAACTGAGTCACCGAATTTCTAAGATTATACAACCCAATATGTTGATGGCAGAATTTTCATCCATGCTGTCTAGCTCTATAACCCTATAAGTAATTACTGTTGATAGTTTAGAACTGTAAAGTTATGAGATAAAAATATAAGATTAAATTTAAAAAATCATATATATGATGCATACTACCAATTTAAATGTTTTAAAGTATCTCTATAACCTGGTAGATGCAAATTCTATTTAAATAGCTATTGAATTGTTTAAAGAAAACCATGGAAGGGATAGTGGGAGAAAAAACAAAGGAGGGGGTAACAATGCCAACAAGAAATGTACTCATTACCTTACTGATATAAACTGTAACCTCTCTGAACAGCAGCTTTACAAGAAAATAAAATTTTAAAAAGAAAAATGTATAGAAAAATGTATAGATATCTAGAATGGATGCATTTATTTTCAAACATTATCCAACTATGAATGAATATAGCTGCAGAAAGCCAAATGTCTACATAATTTCCCTCTTTCTTTTGTAATTTTGTATCGAAAGTGATGTTATAACTCATCTTTCATTCAGAGTTTCAAAATAAATCAAATATTTGTACAGACCTAGACACTGTATTTTCTGTTGTTCTCAAGACAACCTGAAACATAAAAAGTGGTAGTTAATGTGAAGCCTGTTTTCCAAATTAGAAGGAAAGGTTAAATACTTAAACTTTTGCTCAAATCTAGATACCAACTTATCTTGGTGAAGCTATTATTTTTTTCTTGTGGTGTCCTACCCAATTTTCTATTCTCCACTGTCTTGAAATAGGAATCCTTTTTGCAGAAATTTTAATTTTGCTTTGAGCTTCACTTGTTTATTCTTCTACTAAAAACACTTTGGAAAAATATTTTAACTTGATTTTTTCACTTCATTAAAGATAAGTTAAATTTAGGATCTCTGTCAGAAAGTTTGCTTGATTTTAGAAGCTTCTACTAAAAAGATTCTTTTCATGTACACAGTTATTTCTTGGGTTGTGTAATCAGTATGATATGGTTATTATTCAAGTTAGAAATACCTTCATTTGATATATTCTCAACTTGGTTTTACATTCTTAATAGATATAACCAAACAATCTGGTTATAACTTATTTATTTAATTATCCTTATAGTCTTTCTAGATGTCATCTTAAAGCTTGTTTTTTAGTATAAAGTATGTAATTTTTTTCATTTCCTTTTCAGTGCACTTCTTTTCAATGTCCAACTAAGTATACTCTTTCTAATTCTAAATACAATTCTGTTCTATCTATTCATGTGCCCTTTTTTCAGCATAATATGTAATTTAATCTTAGGTAGCCAACTTAACCCCTCATTATCATTGTTATCCTAATTCAGATGAATATGGTTTAATTTATTATGTGCTCTTGGTTCATGAATAGATTCTAATAATTCATTGTTCTGTCACCCATTGGCCTGGAGTGGGCAGGGACAATAGATACCTGGAAGCTTTCCCAGCTGGCCAAAAAAAAAAAAAAATAGATAAAACTACCAATTATGAATCCATTTGGATTAGCAAATTCCTTTAAAATGTCAGTGCTTGCTGGGAATGTTACTCCAATCAGCCTTTCACACGTTAGTGCATGAGATATTACTTTAATGAGATAATCATATTCTTTTCTTTCCTAGTACCTAATTATGCTCAGTCACAGTAATGTAGGTAAGTAGGTAATGTAGTATTCTGAGGTTTTCCAGGGACACACTTGGCAGAGACCAGCAGACTTTCAGCTGAGAGAGCAGCAAAGGACATCAGAAACAAAGAGGGTGTGTCCTTAGTGCCTCAGCCATACTTTCCTTGCTCTCTGTGTAGCAGATTCCTCAGTTCTATAAAACCTATAAAACAAGCCTTCTCAAATGTCATTGTTCATGTGATTTGCATGCTGAATGAGCTGCAAAATCTGAGTTAACAGATCTGGTGTGGGGGGGGCAGGTCTAGGGGGAGCTGAGATTTTGCAGATCTAGCAAGCTTCCGGTGAATGCCAGTGTTACTGGTCTCAGAACTATGTTTTGACTAGAAAGACTATAAAATATCAGTTACCCATGAGTAAATTGTGGTAGTAAGTGACGTATTGCATATTCTTCCATTTCCATGTTTTATTATGTTACTTTTTTCTTGTTTTATCTTAAGAGTAACAAGATCAATATTCAACTTGGTAGTTCCTCTCCTTTGACATTGATCAGTCTCCTCCTCCTCCTCTTCTTCTTCCTCTTCCTTCTTCTTCTTCATCCTTCTCCTCCTCCTTTTTCTTCCCCCTCCTCCCCCACCTCCTCCTCCCCTTCCTCCTCCTCCTCTGTCTTCTATAAAACGAATGCCATCTTGGAGTGCTGATGTCCAGTCCTTTCAGCCCTTCTTGCAGAGGTTCTTCTCAGTAGGTTCATCAACTCTATTTTTTAAACAAACAAGAATTGTAAACTCTCCCTTCCATCCTTCCCTCTCCCCTCTCTTTCCATGTCTAATATGACTGCCAGTGAGTCTTCCCAGGGAAAATTTTTATCTTTCCTTATGACAGTTCCTTCATATGTTTATTTTGTGAAATAGTCTGTTTATTTATTTGAGAACTAATTTCAAACAAAAAATATAGCATTTCTTTGTAAGTTTCAAGCTTTCAGTATGCTTCCTAGCAGCCGGAAAACCCCTGCTGCTGATTGGTGGTTGTTGGGTGATAGAGCCTGCATTTCATTGGCCCAAGTGTGCTACCTCAATGTGTAGACCACACTCTCATCATCGGGAACTCCTGCTTCTCTTGCTTCTGGAACCTGTGTCCTGTTCTGAAAGGGTCATTTTCAGTGCACTGTATTATCTTCCTGTTTTTGGTGTTCCTATGTTCCTATCCCCCTCTTTCTGCATGTCAAATCTTACTCCTTTAGGTGACTCAAAGGTTATTTCCACTTGTTCAAGATGCTGTTTGCGTCTCTCTTCCCTGCAAAGTGCTTTGTGTAATTCTCCATAGCACTTACTGCCCACTGACATATTTTATTTATGCATTTGTCTGAGTTACTGAATAGGAACTTCTCAAGAACAAAAACGTTATCTTGTCCATCTTTATTTCTAGATCTACTAGTTCAATATCTGGAAGATACTAGGCACAGAACAAATGTTGAATGAAAGAGTACATCTATTGATTTGCCTGTTTTTCTTATTATTTACTCTGCATGTTCCTAATTTATCATTTACCCCCACTAGAATTTATCTTTCTTCATCTTTGATTCACAAACAGCCTTTGCAAAACCAATGAGCTCTTTGGTGTTCTCTATATGAATTATCTGCAAGTCATTTGTATATTTTATGCAAAGCCTTACTGGCTACTCCTGAATACTTATCCTATAAAACTGCAGTCCTTCTTACTGACTGGTTTAGCTATATTAGAGTCATACTTCCTCTAGCAGTAATTTGGTAGCTTTGTCACCTGGGAGCAATAGAAGCTTTTGATATTGCTTGTTATCTGTGGACCTTAGGCATTGGCAAGATCCTTTCTGTTAGAGCTGTCAGGTAATGCACAAAATGTTTTGTCCCTGACGTCCCAGAACCTCTACAATTCAGTGAACCTACTTTTGCTTTTATAGGACCAGACTGACTGTTCATACATGAAATCTAAGTCAATAATTTCCTGTTGGTAATATGTAACTTCCAAAGATTCCTCTGTATTTAACAAATGTTAGCATTCCTAGTAGGACTTTACAATTTGATAGGGTTTCATTATATGAGATTAAATATGGTGGGTGAGTTACACAAACAGTGAAGGAAAATAACTGTCAGATAATAATCAAGTGCAGATGAACTGAGCTGAACCTGAGGTGCTCACACTAAAGTACAAAGACTGTGGACACAGGTGTGGTATCCAGGTGTCTAAGGGAACTGGTTAACATGGAGTGTGAGGTTACTATAGGGTTAACAGTGCAGAACAAACCACTTTGCAATCAGTGGCTCTCATTCAGAATCTTGGAGGTCAGAAGGCCTAGTGAAATTCAAAGTCAGAATGGCAGGTCAGGCCCCAAGAACCCAGCTAAAGAATCTTACAACAAGAGAAAGCAGAAACCTAGCAGAAGTATCTCTGTGGCTATGTGGGCATCCTGTTTCCTCTGTACCCTTTAGACATCTGTCCCCCAAAAGCAATAAGCCAGAGATTTCAGAAAATAACAGAATGCTTGGAAAAGCAGCTACTTTGTTCAGTAACTTTCCACTGTTGCCAGCTGGAACAATTGCAGCCACGTAGATCCTAAAGAGCAGTGCCATGAACTGGAGGTATTATTCAGTTATGACACAGGAAAATAAGGGAAAGTCATTGGAGGATCTTGAAAAAGAAATTGCCATCACCATGAGTAAAGCAAAAATTAGCATCTTTGAGTTGAAGGAACTGAAGCTAGTGTCGATGAGAATTTGTCTCTCTCCACTTCAACACACACTGGAGGAAATGTCCTGTATGGAGATTTCTGTCTCCCCATCACTATGGCCCTGTGATGCACTAGGAACTGATGATTTTGAATAAAAGTTGATTTTTTTATTGTTCCACTAATTTTTATCACCATTCACATTGTCTGATTTCATTGTATAATGGTAAGTTTTCTTCCGTGCCTTATTACCCCACTACAACCTTAGTGCTTTAAGGGTTTGTGCCATATCCTTTGTCAGTCCAGGACAGGATCCTATTAAAGTCAAGTGCCTGGCCACAAAACAATGCTTGTGTACATTATGGATGTGCTACACAACTTGCTCATGGAAATGACTGCCACTTTTTGTACTGGCTGATGCATCGACTTTTTCCAAGTCATTTGTTCCTGGTGAAGTGGGAACAGTTATGCCTTGGCTTCTGATAGCGTTATTCCTTATGATGCCTCCTCTGTTTCAGATTTAGAATAAGGAAGGTGCTCTTGGTTACTGCACCAGCTCAGATAATAGCATAAATCCTGATGCATGTCAGACTTAACCTTGCCATTATATTGGAGTTTGCTATCGGGCCAAAGATTCTCAATATTTTTTCTACTGCAGCATATTCGGGGATAAGTTATACTTACTAATAACTTGATTCAATAGATATTCTCCCAAAATATTTCCAACAAATATTTAATGACTACTTGCTATATACTATATATTATTCTAAGCCATGGGGTAGATAGTAGATGAACAAATGCAGGACTTGGTCTCCAGTTTCAGAATGTCTTTCATATTTATCTGATTTTTTAAGGATTATCTTTTTGCTTTTAGTAGACTTCTATTATTGGCCTATTTATTCACAAAATCCACTCTCAAAAGGCTATTACTTCTGTGGTAAGTTTAATATGTTGTTTATCATCAAAACAGTAACAATTCTCTTGATCAAAATATATATACTACTCTTCTTCAATATTAACTTATTTCTCACATTGACTGTGTTACCTCTTACTTTTGCTAATCATTAATTGTCCTGAACTAACTGCTACTTTGAATTCTCACAGTATAGGTAATTTGACTGACATGCTTTTTTAAATTGCTCTGTTGTGTTTTCATTTGACCTTTTCTTCTCTCAGCTTACAATTTCATATTATCACCTTGGAAAAAAGCAGCCATTACCTCAAATGTTATTGTTTTCTGTTTCCTATTAGATCTCTCACTTGAAGAAATTTTACAATGTTTATAAGTACAGTCTTGGCATTTTTCCAGATTAAATGCACATAGTGGGCTGGGAAGGTGGCTAAGTGGTAGAATGCTTGCCTTGCATGCATGAGGCCCTGGGTTCAATTCCTCAGTACCACATAAGCAGAAAAAAAAGCCAGAAGTGGCACTGTGGCTCAAGTGGTAGAGCACTAGCCTTGAGCTGAAGAGCTGAGGGACAGCGCCCAGGCCCAGAGTTCAGGCCCCATGACCAGACCCAAAAATAAATAAATAAATGCACATAGTGTGATACACCAGACCTTTGGCACAAATTCTTCTTGTCAAAAGTCCATTTATCAACTTATTTCCAATCAGCCTTCCTTCTTTCTGGATGGGAAAGAATGTGATTATTTTTATTGAC
Organism: Dipodomys ordii; assembly: GCF_000151885.1. Taxonomy (NCBI): domain Eukaryota; kingdom Metazoa; phylum Chordata; class Mammalia; order Rodentia; family Heteromyidae; genus Dipodomys; species Dipodomys ordii. The sequence continues at coordinate 8,859,384 of NW_012267219.1, read as the reverse complement.
TTCTAATTACCTTTCTGTAGTAATGCATTCTTCTTCCAGAGGTGTTGATAGAATGTCTTGGCAGTGTAACCCCTTTTGGCAACTTGAAAGGGCTCCTTTATGATCATAGTAAACATTTATGTGCAGGCTCAGTTTCTTACTTGTACTTGATTTTGATTCTCTCTCCCTCCATTCCTCCTTCCCCTACTCTTTGGGCCCCAACCTCCACCACCAAGGGAAGAGATTTTTTATTAGTGGTTCATGTGTAAGAAATATCTCAACTTCTTCTCACTTAAAGATGAGAAAGCTTCCAGTAAAAATGCAAATAGAACAAGACAGTTAACTTCAGAGAGATCAGGCCTTTCATAGAGGAAACTTGCTATTGAATTTTCAGTAGTAAACCTCTGAAAAGCTAGAAGCCCATATAAATCAAAGGCAAAAGGTAGGACAGTAAAATAATACAAGAGTAGAGACACAACTCAGATACTGTATAAAACAGAGAAAAAAGGTACAATGGTATATAATTTTAAACTTCAGTATTGTGATCTGTTGACAGAAAATTGTTTTCTCAAGTATAGGCTAAGGCAAGAACTGGAGAGAGGATGGGAAACAGCAAAAGGGAAATGCACCAGGCAAAGAGAAGGATGAGGTTAGAATGAGCTATTTCCTGAAGATGGGAGGCCATGATATTCTAGAAATTTAAAGAATATTCACAGGTGTCTCATGGTATACTTCTGTACTCTTTAATGCTATGGCTGTAGAGTAGTTGGATATGGCTAGTTCAAGCTAAGATATGTTACAAGGGCAAACATATGCAAGATGCCAAGGTTGAAAAATAAAAAAAAACACATCAAAGCTGGTTGCTAATGGCTCCTTCCTATTATCCCAACTACTCAAGAGGCTATTTGAGGATAGCAGTATAAAGCCAGCCTTGACAGGAAAATCCATGGTACTTTTATGTCCAATAACCACTAAAAAGCCAGAAGTGGAACTTTGGCTCAAGTGGTAGAACACTAGCCTTGAGGGAAAAACACTAGCCTTAAGGGACTGTGCCTAGGCCCTGAGTTCAAGCCATATACATTAACTTACAAACTTTTAAGTTGATTGCACATTAAAATGGAAATTTTATACATATTGGGTTTAAGTTGATTATTATTAAAATAAATTCCACCTGGATTTTAAATTTTTAATGGCACTATAGAGCAATTTAAATTACACAGGAGTTCACACTACATTTCTTCTTTCTTCTTAGCTAAGACTGAGTCTTAGCTCTGTGTCAAGTTAGCTTTTTTTGTACCTATTTTACTTTATCCTCTCATTTTTTTTCTATGATAAGTTGTTAGTGGCTTTATCAGTTTTGAAATTTTGCTTTTTTTTTCATTAATTTTTTTTGCCAGTCCTGGGCTTGAACTCAGGACCTGGACACTGACTCTAAGCTTCTTTTGCTCAAGGTTAACACTCTACCACTTGAACCACAGTGCCACTTCCAGCTTTTTCTGTTTGTGTGGTACTGATGAATCGAACCCAGGGCTTCATGCGTGCTAGGCAAGGATTGTACCACTAAGCCACATTCCCAGGCCTACATTAATTTTTTATTAAATTCAACCACCTGCTAAGGGTGGTCGAACTCAGAACCTCCTGCTTGCTAGGCAGGCTCTCTTCCACTTGAGCCATGCATGCACTTCTTTGGAAATTTTGTTTTTAAAATAGGAGGTAGGTAGGAATAAAAAAAAACATGTAACATAATTGAATTATTGAATTGTTATTGTGACTAGGCCCTGGAGGTAATCATCTAAAACAAAGGTTTCTTAAGTACTTTTTAAGCAAAAACGGTTATCAAATTTTCATTATTGATAGCTACACTATGAAAAACCACCTAGGAGGATTCATTGATTTGCAATAATTCTCTTTGTTCCTATGAATAGGAGATGTTGCATCCTCTTTGAAAAAGAGGACTTTAAACAGTTACTCAAGTTTTACTGAGCATCATCTCATCATTTTTCATACACTAACCCCTTTCGCTTAGATTCAAAGGACTTGGTCAAATTGGCCATTTCTAGCCATAGGATTTAAATTTACATACATTTGAAATATATGTGTCTATCTTAAATATGCATCGAGCTACTCTCAGAGAATTGGATCCTTGAAACCAGGGTAGAGATAGATGGCTTTGGCTGGCTCCTCATTCCTTCTAATCATAGCTCTGTGATCTTGGGCAAGTTGCTTTCATCTCCCCAAGCCTGATATTTCTCAAATCTAATTTTAGATCATCTTAACAGCTTCTCATGGGATTGTTGTGAAGGTTAAACGAGATTTAAGGCTTTTAGCACAGTGTTTGGTGCATTGGTGTTAATAGAAATTAACTGCTCTTGCAGATAGCATCTTCGTCTACCTCCCCATAGTTCGATCCTATATTCTTCTAATGGGCAGATCACCACAAACTCACATGATTTTCCAGAATCTTTAATGAGTTCAAGGCATTCTTGCAAGTAGAGCTCACCTTTCAAACCTTTGATACCCTGGGCAAGAATTAGATATTTTGCTGGCCTCAGGTCAACTTCTAGGGACAAAAAAGCTGGAGTAACTATAGTCCTAGCATCCCTTGTTGAAATAGGGAATCTCACACTAATATAGACACTGTTATGTGTTTCTCCCACATTCTATAGCCATTGATAGGGTTGGGAATGACCCAGTTAAATTCTAATGGACAGCAAGTAAGAGAAATCATGACCTGGACTAGGTCTTTACTATTACAGACCCAGTGATGTGACTGTGATGTCCACCCAAAACACAGAGTGGCGTGATTTTCTCAACACACAGACAAATATCATTAAGGATCTGATATGCGTGACATATGGTATGCACGATATCTCAATGTTAGATCATGCCCAGACAGCACGTGGCTTCTTGGAATTATAGTATTTGAATATCCACTCAATTTACCAGTAAAGTAGGGGCAAGGTTTACAAATTGGGAATGGAAGATTGAGTAGAAGAATACCAAAATGCTCCTATCCCTCTCTCTTATGAAGGAGAATGATGAACAAGAAGTAGTCAAGTTATAATGATCTCAATATTAAGTTTGCTTAATGTGGCTATCACTGAGAGACAGTGGAAAATCCCCGTAATGCTATTCCTTATACTTGGATATTGGAGCCATAGCAGATAAATGTTCTTCTTATGAGATGAAGACTTATTTGCTTGACAGGCAGTATCCATCAGAATTCTGGCTCTTCCTGATTTTGTGTGAATTACTTTTCTATTCTAAGCCTCAGTCTCCTCATCTATAAAATGGAGATGAATTCTAGATCCTACAGATTACAGATCCTATATCTTAAGAGTTCTGGCTTATGTAAGGAAACAAGAATATTTGGCACATCTTTGCATATTCAGTGGATGTTAAAATGATGATTATTATTAACTTTTCGACCTTAATTCTCTTCTTGGCAGGAATTATTTTGACAAGGTATTTCATTAGTGATTCAATAGCATGCTCCTCTTAGACTAAAAGTTTATTATGCCCCCAAATTAAATTGTAAATCTAGTGTTTGTAGTCACTGGGAAATGTGCTGATTTCATCTTACTCTATTATCAAATGTCTAAGGGTCTCTTGGTCATTGATCAAAGTTTCCAAAGACTTCCTGAACAAAGTGAAGGGAGATCAGTGAATACTATAAAAAGAGAATTAGAAGGAGGGGTTTTAGAATGTATGGAGAGGCACCTAGGAAAGCAAACTTCCATCTGGGCCATGGATTTGCACATATGTGCTATTGCAGTAGGAGAAACACCAAAGTATTTGTTAGTTTTCTTCATTCTCCATACTTTTTCACCCTTGTTGCTGTATATCCTCATATCATCCGTGCCCTAAATTCTCACTATAGCTAGCCTCTTTGTGTTTCTTCTTGTTCCTTCTGATCAATCCTATCATATCATGGAAAGTATCTTTCTCAAAACCTACAATAGACCCATGCTTTCTTTTCTGCTTAAAATCCTCCAATATGGTCCTAGTTTTCTTAGCATTAAGACCAATCATTATTATCAATTATCAAACCCTCATGTTCTGACTCCTCCTTGGCTTCCTAGCTTTTCTGCTTTATTCCTCTAAACTTTTCTCAAATCCTCAAATGCCTGTGTTTCTGTGAGCATTGAGACCTTCTAAACAGGTACTGGACACCAGAAATAAATTCTCCTCCCAGTCTCTTCCCTTCCTCTGTTCCTCATCTTAAGTGAAACTCTATTCAACCTCTTTTACCTGGTCGGCTCCCATTATTTTTAAAGCTTTTTCTTGGTACTCTGTCCTGGTCTAGTGCATTACTACAGCTACCTTCTCAATTAGAATCTAAGCATCGTGAGGGCATAAAACTGTTCTGCTAATTTCTTACAACATCCTGAATGCTGATTGTGGCACCTGCCAAATGATTAGATTAAGCACTTAGCACCATCTAGCACCAGATCAAACATTTGCAGAAATAATAGGTAAAGAAAATATTGAAATCGGTGCAAGGCAGAGCAAAGAAGTACGACAATATTTGTTCACTTAAATAATCTCACGGGAGTACTGGGTTGAAGGGAAAGGAAGAGGATATAGATTGTGCTGAAAAGCTAGAGAGAGGAGTGAGGAGGTGATTTTAAGAGGTGAATCTGTGCAAGAGCCCGACAAGAAGACACTGTGGGAATCACTAGAGGTAAAACAGAGGACAAATTGCAGAAGCTAGAAAGAAAAAAGGCCATCAGTCACAATGGCTGCAGCCTAAGGAAGCAACACCTTATGCAAGGTGGTTTAGTAGCACAGCAAACTTCTTATACTAAAAGGAGGGTAACTGACCCTTGCTTAGCCCCATGTTTTATTTATCTTTCCCAGATTCACACATGATTTCAGCCAACTCTTTAAATGTTAGTCTTCTTTGCGGCTGTGCAGCTGTTCCTGAAAATCCCTGATGAATAGTTGTCAGTCTGCATCGCCTAGTGAATTTTAGGATGTTAGTGTTTCTTAACACAAGCCCAGAAAAAGGAAATGAGAGGAAAAAAGGGGTTGCAAAGCAACTCTCGAAGCCTTCTCTTCCAGAAAATCCCATAATGGATATTGTCAAATTCTAAATGTATCTTTCTGATGATAATTCATCTACTTAGCAAGCCCCTTCCCAAGATCTGTTTAGACTTTTCATATATCTTTTTTTTGGGGGGGCAGGGACTTTTTAACATCAGATAAGCATTCAAATACTACATGCCATCCCTGACTTCTTTTCCTGGATGCTGCATCCATCATGTACCTGTCTAGATTCTTCTTCTTATTCAACAGTATGATATCCTAAGGGCCATCTTTGCTTACTAGGAAGCAGGGAGTGGGTGGGAGAGCTTGTTGTGTAATGCAAGAGCATAGTCCCTGAGGGATGGATTTGTGCTGAAAGCAATAAGAGATGGGAGTGCAGAAAGATTTGTCTTAGTAATGGCAGCTTTTTTATCTGGAACTCCCGCCACCTATGATCGATTGCCCTCCTTATTTGGCCTATTTTCTCAGACAGCTTCTTGATGGCTTCTTTCCCCTGACACCTTCCTCTCTCACTTCCTGCCACCTTTGTTCTCAAGTTCCCTGCTCTCTTGTCACCTCTATCCCTTTTCTTTCTCTGCTGCTGCAGCTTGAACTTTTTATCTTCCTACCAAGTTGGATCAAATTTTCCCCTTTGTCATGAAAGAGTCCTAGAATGACTGCAGGCAATGTGGAGGGAGTGGGAATTTTATGTGTGGCCTGTGAGCTTGTTATCTGCCAGGCTCCCCAGTCCCCACTGCTACTGGGCGTACTAAGTGTGTTTATTATGGACTTCATATCCTTTTTAGTGACTTGGCTCCTGGAACTTTTCTTTGCTCTGGAATTCTTCCTCCTTTGAAATCTTTTTGCTGTCACTCAGACAACCCTTCTTATCTGTATTTCAACCTTGCAAACTTGCTGTTTTTATTTCCATGTTTGAGTATCTTCAAACCTGTTTATCTGTTTATTATTCTCTCCCAAAACAAAAAAAAGAGGTCTGTTAAACAATGAAGCTTGCTATCTAGTGGATTTTCAGGCTCAGGGCAGTCTTGCTCCTTTTAGTAAGTAATTAAGGTTCTCACAGCAGTGAGGACCTGTGAATGTTCCTTTACCCCAATTTCCACGCCTGTGAAATGGTAATAATAAAGCAATCTACTTCCTTAGGATGGTCTTTGGTATTCATTTCTTTCCTGTAAAAATGTTGTCAGAAGGCCTGTCCACAGTTGATATTGATATTCAGTGCATTTTAATTATTGTACAAAGTATACTTACTTCTACAAAATTGAAACCTGAGCTGGGTGCCAGTGGCTCATGCTTATAAGTCTAGCAACTCAAGAGGCTGAGATCTGTGGATCGCAGATTGAAACCAGACTGGGCAGGAAATTCTGAAAGATTCTTATCTTCAATTAACCATCAAAAAGCTGGAATTGGAGCTGTGGTTCAAGTGGTAGAGTGCCAGTCTTGAGGCAGAAAGTTAAGGGAAAGCACCTATGCCCTATGTTCAAGACTTAGTACCTGTACCAAGGAAGGAAGGAAGGAAGGAAAGGAGGGAGGGAGTCAGACAGGCAGGCAGGAAGGCTTACATAATGGCAGCCTTTAACATGCTATTCATTTTTTTGTAACTATTTTTAAGCCTCTTTTTTCCTAGTGATTTTTCTTCCTAAAATTTCATTTTCTGGTCTTGGTTTTCCTCTGATTTTGGTCTTCCTATCACACCTAAAACTTAAATGTTGTTCCTATCCACCCATGAAAAATTTTGTTTTTGCAGTTGCCTTTTTCCCATTTTGGACTGCATCTACCCCTCCTTTAAGTTGCTTTCTTCATGCATTCCTCATACATTGTTCTATCATAGCTTTGTGTACTGAGAAAAATGAACTATCTACAGCTTGACTCTGATCCCCCTTTTAAAGTACAGTTCAGGGAGGTGATTTTAATTTTTAAGCACTAATCATTGTGAGCTGTTGTTACCGTAGAAACCACATTTGTCATCCTGAAACGTGTCAGCAGTGATCGCCCCTGATGGTTCCCAGACCTGAATTTCAGACAATCAAAGGCAAAGCAATTTGGAGGTCTGTTCATTTAGAATTTCCTCTTTCATGATTTCAGGGAAGCACAGTGCAGGCTCTCTCCCTATTTGTCAGAAGCAAAGAAAGGTGTGTAGTTGGGAAGCCAAAAACTCGCAACCCAAGGTATCTGTCCCAAACACATGTTTATTATTCTCTGGAAAATAAGGTTGTAAAAAAGTAATTGCTGACACAACCTTAATGATAGCAGTTTAAGTATGCTGCTGTAATTAAAGTAGGGATTTTATTATACTAGACCTCTGAGAGCCCAGCATATATACCACTCAGAACTCAGGATTTACAAAGCAAGCAACTTTGGTACCTGCTGCTTTTGCTGTGTGGGTTGCATATTTCCTTTGTGCCTGTCCATGTTGCAGCTTAGGTAGAAAACCACCTCTCTCCTGGCAAACAGCAGTAGGCATCTGTGTTTAGAATATGCCCTGTGGTGACGGTGCCCTAGCTTTCAGCAGACTTATACCTGAAATGTCATGGACGGGACGACTCTTTCTCCTTTGATTTCCCTTGGAATAAAACTTTCATGTGTTGTGCAGTGAGGTTAACCTGGAAGGCATTTGCGTTACAATTCAAAGGAGTCTTTCATATTTCGGTGGGATACCATCCCCTTTTTACTCCTTCTTTACCTGACAGATAGATTCAAAGTTGTATACAGCTATTAGTATAAAGACTCCTCATTGTTCCTGTAATGAGAATTTTAGAGTTAGTGCTTCTCCAGTGTGGTGATGTTACCGAGTCCAGGGGGGCCCAGGAACCTCCTGCTTTTCCTATTGGGCATCTTTAACATGTGGTTGTTACCTAGGGCCCCAGCAGAGCTGCCAGAGTAGAACTGAAGCTGTCTCATCAAAGTCCCAAGGAGGAAGAAGGAAAGGAGTCCGGTCCTGCCTAAGTCAGATACTGGTTTAAAGGCTCTTCCCTTGAGAAATCTCATTCTGCTTTTTCACACATCAGCATGTTAATTATAGAAGGAGAAAAGGGATGTTGCTTGAGCAATTAGCAGTCCTTGCTCAACTATAAAGTACAGATCTATACTTTTTCCGCTTTATATTTCCCCATGACAAGTACTGTTACATGCCCATATCTGTGGGCTTCACATCTGTGGAATCAGCTGACCACAGAATAAAAATATTTGGGGAAAATGAACAAGTTTATCTGTAATGAATATGTACAGAGATGTTTTTCCTTGTCATTTTCTCTTAAGCAAAGTAGTGTAATACCATTTACATGGCTTTTACTTTGTATTAGGTATTATAAGTAAGCTAGGGATGAATTAAAGTATATAGAGGATTTGCATAGGTTGTAGGCAAATACTTTCTTTAGTAGAAGGGACTTGAATGTCCAGAGATTTTCTGTCTGTAGGGGGATCCTGGAGCTACTCCCTGATAGACATCAAGGGATGATTGTACTTATAAGCAGTCAGAAGTTGTAGTGTTTTCTTGCTAGCAAAATTAAGGCTTAGTACAATTTTAGTAACTTCAGAATAATCAAATGTTCTATTTGTTTACTCTCATTTTTTATGGCTTTAGTATTTTAAACTATTTGATACTGAGATATTGCATATTCTGCTTTGGATAATGGCTAGAAAGAATGTTTCTAATCAACATTATACTTGTCAACTTTTTGAACTAAAGCAAGTTTCTTATAACCTAAAATCTGAAGCAGATATGTCTGTAAAGATAGAAGGCCCCAACGCATTTTCTGTACTTATAAAAATATACTGTCTTTGTTCTTAGCCAGAACATTCTTTTTTTTGGAGGGGGTGGGGTCCGGTCGTGGGGCCTGAACTCTGGGCCTGGGCGCTGTCCCTCAACTCTTCAGCTTAAGGCTAGCGCCCTACCACTTGAGCCACAGTGCCACTTCCAGCTTTTTTCTTTTTGCTTATGTGGTGCTGAGGAATCAAGCCCAGGGCCTCATGCATGCAAGGCAAGCGCTCTACCACTGAGCCACCTTCCTAGCCCCAACATTCTTTTTTTTAATTTAATTTTATTGTCAAGGTGGTGTAGAGAGGGGTTAGTTATAGTTACATACATAAGGTAATGAGTACATTTCTTGTTTAACATTGTTACCCCCTCCCTCATTTTCTCCCACTCTCTCTCCCCCAATGCCCACCTCCCACCAAGTTGTATAGTTCATTTCCAACATAGTGTCTTGTGAGTATCCTATTGCATTGGTTCACCATTTGTCATTTGTCTCACGATTTTGTTTGATCTATACAGCATGAAGAATATTTTTGAAGATATTTTTAAAAATTATGGTAAGATATGCATACCATAAAACTTGACATTTTAGCCAGTTTTAAATATAAATGTACAGAACAATGCTATAACATATCATTATTATATAAGCCCTACAACTTCATTTTTAATCTCTTGATTATAACCTAGATCTTGTCTTTTCTATCATGGTATTTGACACCAAGTAGTGCTCTCTTAAGGGTTGTTCATGCACTTGAATTTCCAGGTAGCAAGTAATCATTTTCCCACTTTTTCAAATTTATAGGTCCAGTGATTCAATAAGGCAGATATTTAGCAAAAAGCCACAAACAGGTGTTACAGGATATATTATCAATGGAGGCCCCTATCCTAAACACTCCCAATGTTTTTATAGTCATTTTCACTCCCACATTCTTTAAACTAAGTTTAAGGTACTTGTAAAATGCCAAAAAATCATTTTATGACATGAATAATTCAATTACTCTTTTGAGTTCTGGTGTATTATAATAACCAGCTTAAGGATGGCCCCAAAGCACTTTTCTTTTCGATCCTTTTAAAAGCAATTGTAACAAAGATGTCTTTTTATTCTCTGTTTCATTCTATATTGTTTAAATCGGTGAAACTTGTGCATTACTTCTTCATAAATCCAGTGGTTCTCCCTAAAATAATAAGATCTACTTACCAGAAGAGAACATGTCAGATGAGATCTGCCCAAGAATAATAGTCTAGGAGACACCCTGGGCTCTTTATGACTTCAAAGCTAGAACTGGAGTTCCTAGCTTCCTGTTGTCACTTAACAGGGATAAAAATGACTTTAATTTTAATGTTAATAGCCATGCTTTCCACACTTGTTTAGTATCTTTTCTTCACAGGAGTCCAGAACATTATATATTAATATAATGCCATTAACTATTCAGTGAGAGGCAGGGTGACCAAAGGCAGCGGAGAAGAAAAGGAACTGGAGAGGTTCAGGAAGAGGCAGAAGGTGCGGGAAAGGGAAGGCAAGGGAGGGAAGGAGGGAAGAAGAGAAGAAAGAAGAGCGGGAATGAGGGAGGGGGAGGTTTTATAATGTACATATGAAAATTTGGAGTGGTCATTTTCCCTGAATATCAGCTTAGTGCTGTGTTCTGGTACCAGAAAAACTAAATATGAACTAAACGTCTTCTTTGTGGGTGAATCCCAGAATCCCATCCTTGTACTAATGTCCAGTTAGGCTGAGGGTTAAGAAGCATAATTAGTTTAATATCATTTGTCTTCTTTGAGTAACCTACCTTGAGAAAAATATGTGATTCACTTTTTTAAAATTTGAGTTCTTTCAGAGACATAATCTTAAATAGTGTAAACTCAAGAGATTGCTATTGATCTTTAAATTAGTCACAGAAATTGCAGGTTTAATTTTAAACAATGAATAAGGCATTTTCTAATAAATATTTTTGGTCCTGGAATGTTTCAGTACATGCAGACACACAATTTGAGTATTTTCACTTATAGCTAAGAAATAATTTTCAGGGTTTTTTTTTTTTGGTCGGTTGTGGGGCCTGAACTCTGGGCCTGGGCGCTGTCCCTCATCTCTTCAGCTCAAGGCTAGTGCTCTACCACTTGAGCCACAGTGCCACTTCTGCTTATGTTGTGCTGAGAAATCTAACCCAGGGCCTCATGCATGCAAGGCAAGCGCTCTGCCACTGAGCCACCTTCCCAGCCCTAATTTTCAGTATATTAAAATCACTATTAGCCACTAATGATAGCTGGTGTGTGTGTGTATGTGTGTGTGCATGCACATGAGTACACACATGCATGTTGATTCTGGGCTTGAATTCAGGGCTGGGGTGCTGTCCCTGAGCTTTTGTGCTCAAGGCTAGCATTGCACCACTTGAGCCACACCTCCATTTTTTTTGGTAAAGTTGAGTCTCACAAACTGTCTAGACTGGCTTTGAACCATGATCTTTAGATCTCAGTTGCCAGTGCCCAGCAAGATAATATTTTATGATAGAAACTCAGAGTTCTGCAATTATATATGTGTCTGTTATTGGAAAATAACTATATATGTGATTATAAAATAAAAATCATTAGTATTTGGACATTGATTCAGTATAGAACTACTAATAAGTATTACAAATTTCATAGTTTTTTCAGTCATTTCACAACTATCCAGTGGCTATTGTATATGGACCAATGTGCCAAATATTGGTTATGTGATTAATTAGATAGAAGATGACAATCAGCCAACAGGAAATATAAAAATAAAGGAAGATATGTACCTAGATAAGTCTAAAATATGTAGATTCCCTTAAGGTATATTCTGTAATAAATCAGTGGCCAGTCTTCAGTCTTACAATCCAAGACACTTGTTTGCTTCTTGGTTTCTTTCTCCATTGTTAGAGCATCCTGTGGCCACAAGAAAACTACTTGTCTCTTTTAAGTTTCTCTTCTGAAAATCGGAAAATACTTTGTCCTACTTCATTGGTTTATTTATTAAAAAAGAGTTATGATATAAAAGATTAGGTGCATAATATGGTGCAAGGCATACACAATATTCACTGTTTGCTCACTGATTATCTGCATGGTTTTAATATAGAGAAGACATACACTTTTATAGAAAAACTACACAATTATGTTGATTCAAAAATATTAAACATGTAAGAAAATATGAATACTAGCACACTTTTTCTTTACAGACCTGAAGTTAAATATCAGAAGACAAAGATAACATGTTGCTTCTTTCCTTAAATTTATACCATTAATGTTGCCAATCAGATTTGGTTGTTTTGTCTAAACAGAGTTAACCCACAAAAACTTGTATTTTTAAGTGATAAAAAGTTTTGGAGAATGTTAGCAATTCAGGAATTTGGATTTAAATCAACATTAAAACAGGAAAGAAAAAAGGAAGAAGGCAGCAGGGCAGGATTCGCAGATGTTACCTTAGTTTTTTATGTATTCTGGGATTCTGTGAGTTAATGCTGTTAATGTTTTATTTCGATCTCAAGATGAAGTATTGTATGTGGGAGTCTGCACACAATAAGAATTGTGGGTGAAGCTACTGGTATCCTACTCATCTTCTTCTTCTTTTATAAAATATCCCCCAACTTTCTGGTTTTGCTTTTTCTACCTGCACACATTACTGTAAAACTATCTGTGAATCCAAGTTCTGACAGATAAAACATATCAAAAGAATGCCTGGAAGGTACTCCTACAAAGAGCCTGATTTTTTTTTATCTTTTTCTCTATTCTGTTTTGTTAATATGGATGTGATAGCTCCATACCAGTAACACACTTCAGAGCTTAGGAAAGTTGAAGGAACTATGTGCTAAGAGCTGCAGAGCAATGAAGGTCCTGTGACATTGTGTTGGCCATTCCAGCCCTCCAGACACTTTTACAAAGATTTCTCCAAAAACCCCATTCTTTTAAAGCCACTATTAATTTATATTAAATGTTACTACTCATGACGAAAGCTAAGCCTAAAAGACAAAACCATAATAAAGAAGTTGTTATACATAGTAGAATATGGACTACGTTAAAATCCAAATTCTTTTTCTCCATTGCATTTTTATAATGTGTCAGCCCTTGAGTAGATCTTTTTCTTTGCAGTATGCTTGTTGTAATGTTTTTCTTTTTCAATGTCTGATCTCTTATAAAGTCATATCAACACCTGTAATTATTAATTAAACCTTCCGAAATAAAAAAACTGGCCTAAGGTCAACCTTTAAACGCAAGAAAGAAGGCCCCAATTAAAAAAAAAAATGAGACTCTTTCTTTCCTATATTGTTAGGCAAGCGAAGCCTTTCTCTTTATATAGAATTTTTATAGCCTTCTCTGAAAATATCAGCAGCTCCTTGGAATTTGTATGCATATTGCCAAATGCATTTCTTCCGATTTATTTTACCTTTTCTATAGATGGTCATCTATCTACCATCCTTAATTTCGATGGTATTTTTGTTCCTTCTTTACCTTTTTAAAATGGAGACTATATTTTCTTTTCTTTTCTTTTTTTTGGTCCGTCATGGGGCTTGAACTCTGGGCCTGGGCGCTGTCCCTCAGCTCTTCAGCTCAAGGCAAGCACTCTACCGCTTGAGCCACAGTGCCATTTCCGATTTTCTAGTGGTTTTATTGGAGATAAGAGTCTCATGGACTTTCCTGCCTGGGCTGGCTTTGAACTGTGATCCTCAGATCTCAGCCTCCTGAGTAGCTAGGATTACAGGCGTGAGCCACCGGCGCCCTGTGGAGACTATAAGTTTTAAGAATGGGGAAATGTGTAGTGGTTTGGGAAATCAATAAAAGAATTCTGTTTCTGTGCTCCCTCCTTTTAATCAGTTAGGCTTGCTCCATTAGCGCAACGTAATAGATGACCCTAAGGTCTCACCCCTGTACTTACCACCCCTCCGTGCCATTTATTCTCCATCTGTGGCACGAATGGGACAGCTTTGTTTCAGATGCTGCTTGGCTTCATCTCTGCTACACATGTCTCTCATTCCTCAAGGGCAGCTGCCCAGTTCATGTTTCCTCCCTAGCAGATGGCAGAAGAGCAAGAGGACTGAGCACAAATACGTGATGCCACTTACAGCCTCACCTCACTACCGTCTGTCTGTCACTCATGCCAGAGTCACTGGGAGGCATTGTAAAGTCAAATGCTACACAGAGAGTGTAGATCTATAACCTGATTGCAAGAAACAGAAAGATTTGAAGTAGTGCATCCTACTTCCATACCATTAGGTGTGGTTATGTTTCTCTTGATATCCATCACACACCAGTGTGCAGTCTTTTGAAACATGACAGAATCATCTAATTCTGACTTTAAATTGCAGAAATATATGTTTGAACTTCAAATTGGAGACTTTTATATCTTCATAAAGAGAGATTTGCATTTTATGTTGTTACGATATGAATGGTTTGGTTAGTTAACTGAATTCTATACTGTAGGTATTTAACTAGCTCCAAATACCAAGACCAGCAGCTAATATTCCAAAGTGCAAATTGGGTCACTAGAGGAAATACACTTTTGCTTCTGATGACTGATATCACAGTTTTTAGGGCCTAGCTGATCTTACTTAATGGATAAAATGAAGACAGTGGTTAACTTTACTGCTTCAGACTTTTCCAGCTCAGTGATGCTTTGAGAATGGTGCTAAAAATACCCTGCTCAACAAAGTGCAGTTGCTATATGTGACTGCGATATACTTTGGGTTCTCTGTGGGCATAAAATACGACAGCACCATGACAGGCCGCTCCACTCATTGTTTGAGGTCAGGTAAATTATTAATGTGTGCTTAAGCTTTTAAATAGGTTATTGTTCATGCCTTCAGATCACAGTTTGGAGCTAGAAGCACTAATCAAGATGATTTGTTGGCTACTGCAGTTTTATACTACTACATAGTAGATGACTAGACACAAATACAAGTCATTATGGTTGGCCAGTTTCTAAGAATTTTGGTAGAGACAGACATTTGCTGCTCACACCATACCCCTCTACTCCTCCACACTTTCTGGTTCCATTACAGTTGGATAGGGCTAGACAAAAACACTCGACATTTTCTATGAGAGAAAAATAATTTAATGTAATAGCTAATGCCTGAACCATGAGTTAATTTTTTTTACTGTGTTACAGTTTTTCTAAGGCAGCAGGTCTAGCAATTTTGTTTCAAATAATAAAGATCAAATTATTGCAGGTACATGACTATCATTAGAATAACTTCAAGTCAGAGCACTGGAAAATAGGTTAAATCACCACTCAGTAGACTATATAAATATATTGCTTTTTTCAGTAGTTTCCTGAAATGGAAATGACTGCTGTACACACTAGAACAAATTAGGGCATAAAATGAACTCTATTCCTTGTTTTTTCAGTACTAGTACAAGCTGTGTGAGAATCCAGAAGTGCTGTACTCCAGGTGGTAGCACAGTGACCCAGCCTGCTTCTGCCTATAGTCCTATCCTCTCCACATGTGATTTCCAGATAAACACAATGAGGAGAGGAAAACAGAGTTAGGGGATGGCATGCTGGCTCATAAGTGCATTGGCCAGGCAGCATCCTATTACCTCTAAGCCCTTTTTCCCTAGCTTCGACCAGAAATGATCACACTAGTGATATGCTGCTATAGGAATCAAAGAAGTTGCATCTGTTCCTCTTCTCTGAAAGTATCATAGAGGCAGTTTTCTAAAAAAGGAAGAAAAGTGTGCCAAAATCATGCCTGCCAGCACCCTTTTCAGATATGTGAGGAGTTTCTCACTGTGGAGAGCCAGAGTTGGCTTTCCAACTTAGCAAGAGCTACATACAAGCTATCTTCTCACATTCCTCAAGTGTGAATTCCCAAGAGTCTCCTCAATATAATTGTGGACAGATTCAACCCCTAAACCAGTATTTTGGAATAGAGGAATGTCAAAGTGGTGTTCGCATGGGGGTACAATGCTCTCCTATTCCTACTGTTTCCACAAAGCACTGTATCTGTGTTTTATTTTGTTTTTGTTTCTTTAGCCTATTGTTCCCTTTACCTCTTTATAACTTAATTTGTAATACATACCTACCTAACAAAAGAAATGGACATTTCATTGTGTTTTATTCATCAGATATCTATTTCAAGATGACCATCAATATTGGTACCTCTACTTGAATTCCTTTTATTAAAGCTAACTTGGATGATTTACATGTTGGTGTCTCCTACTTTTCTTGATATGAAGTCTCTGACATTGTTTTACGTAAAGACAGCTTGCAAATGTGTGTTACTTAATAGTGCCTGAGAACAGTCCAGGCTGTAGCCAAGTATGTGTTTGAGAAAATCCTTCTTTTACTCTTAAGGCAAAGGAAAATGAGAAATTTATTTGGAAGGTTTCCATGTGTAGAAATTCAGCTCATACTTTTTCATTTGGTGTGAGGACAAACATACATTGATGGAGGTCTGTGAAAGTGCTTTGATATCATGGAATATCAGAAATAATTTTGGAAACATAAATTTATAGAGGATAGGGAAGTATGATAGCAATACCATTATGCTTGTTTTTAAATATGACTGGAATTCTTCTCATGGTAGCTGTTTGATCTTGATCACATAATTTCTCATCTTACTTGTAAAATGGAATATTTTGTTCCTATATTACTATATAACATCATTAGTAAAGAAAAGAAAGCAGAAAATATTACTTCTGCATTATCTTTGTTTTGAATTTCTTATTTTCAGAACTAGAGGGATAAAGAATTAGTTTGAAACTACATATACATACACACACAATTAGATAACCCGTTTACAAAGACTGAAAATCAATATGTTAAGATTTGTTAAGATTTGCTGTTTTACTGTGTGAGAATAAATAAATGAATTTTGAGGTTTTTGTACTTGTTCTACCTATGAAATGATTTAAACTCTACCCCTAATTTATTGTGTAGTGTTGGGTAAAACACTTTACACCCATAGGTCTAAGTCCTTTGAGGAAATAAATTAACTGAATATGAATGAATTCCAAGGTTCCTTCCACTCTTTACCCTTTGTTAATCTATTGATTATATATAAATCTGAGCCTTCCAATTTTTTAATTCTTACATTGCTGACCCTAGGCATTTTCAAAGCATTAGTTTTTACATTGATGCAAAAAGACATCTTCAGAAACTGAGACCTCAAGACAAAGTGTTCAGTGTAGTTTAACTTGTGTAAAACTTGGTTACACAAATTCAATGCTGTTTCATTTGTTCAATAGTGCCTACAGTAGATTAAATGGTGAATTAGAAATGGCTGGATTATGAAACATTCTGAATTCTCCCTTGAGTTTGTCATGTTTTCTTGGATTAAAATAGATTACTATCTCAATATTTGTAATAAGTTCTTATTGATAAAATCATAAACTCATTGAAAATGCCAGTTGGTTCTTAAAACCATTACTTCCAGTTCATACAGCATCTTTTTGCTCAACATCCATCCCTCGAGAAGGAAGGAAAAACTCACGTCTTTCTAGTAGAAACCATTGCCAAAAGGTTCCTGTTGCCATTGAGTAAAATTCTTCCTTCATGGAGAATATCATTGTTGTTGTTGCTTTCTAGAGTAATACTGAATAATGCCCATCCTTTGTGTGTATTAAGCCTTCTTGTGTGTATCAATCCTTTCTGTAACTGCCTTTCTATTATCTCTCACTCTGACATTGTTTTCTTTTATTTTTCTGTATGGAAATTGTAATCTGATCCAAGACAATCCCAATAGATAGTTTCCCAATAATCTGTAATGGTTGCACCTCCTTTCATTCTGAAAAATTCCTGATTGGGCAATAGTTATCTGTTGTCTCTATTAATAGTGTCTGCCTAACTTGCAGATGCATAAATATAAGGGTTCTCTATGAAGAAAGAGCAAAATTTTGTATATAAATAATCTGTACACATTACAGTTTGGAATACTTCTTTTAGAAAAAGAATTTTAACTTTAGTTCGAATTACTAATGCGTTTTCTGAATGTTAGAAAGAACCTTGCTTGTTGACCAGGTTGGCATTTTTTCATTATCTACCTTAAAATAGTAGAGTGGGAGTGGGCTCTTACACTGAATAAAAGAACATTTAGCCATTGTCTTTTGAGGAGCTTCTTTGTTTTCTATCCCAATCCTTAGTAAGTCATGATGATTTAGAATCATCAGTACATTAAACGTGAGAGAAATCCTTGAACTTTAATTAAGGGTGTGAGTGTAACTTGTGAGGGCTGACCAACAACTATTGTGTGAAGAGTGGTGGGAATTGTCTGCAGCCAGAAAACAGGGAATTTAAAGGACATAGAAGGCCAATCACCAAAGTATAGTGCCAGAGAAAGATCTCCATGGAAACTGTTGTGATGACCCTGTGCAGCGCTGATTTGGTCAGTGTTTTTATGTCTAAGAACACATTGTCCTAGGAAACAGGCTGTACTGTTTACCTACGATCTCCTGCACAGAGAACCACTGATTTATTATCCTCTAGACAAGTAGCTACATTAACCAAAGCACAAATATGAGAAAGAGACTTCTTATAGAATACCCAAGAAAATTTAAAATCAATGTCTTTCAAACTCCACTAATTTAATTTTGTCACTTGCGTACATTGGATTTAAATGCAATCATTTATAATTAAAGAAAAGACCAATATAATTCAATATGCATCACCATTTTAAAGCATGGACAACCATAGAGAGTCAATTTTAAAATTTTATGCTGAAGATTACATTTTAAATTCTCTTTCAACGGCACTAATATAAATCACTTTGGCAATATGTTTCTTGAATTTGCATAATGACAGAGCATGACAAGATCAGTTATCATTTTTAATTACAGAGCTTTCTGGCGCTTGATTGTCACCACATCTGTGTGTGCGCACTTTCCAAAGCCATGGTGACATCAGATGCATACATTTTTCTGAACCAAAGAAATAAACTCCTCTCTGAGTCATGTAGTGATTATTGTTAACAGGGAGCAAAAATTGTAGGCCACTATAAATGATGAAACGATTCCACAAAGATACCTTTAAATTTTTTTGTGTGTAAAGATAATGTATGGGGGGGGGTTATGGTTACATTAGTCAGGTAAAGATTCATTTCTTTGGGGAAAATATCACCCCTACCCTCACTCTCTCCTAATTTTTCCTTCTCATCACTACCCACAAGTTGTATAGTTCATTTTCAACATATTGCTAGTGAGTACACAAAAGCATGTTAAAGAAAACGTTTTCTGTAGAATTGGCACATAGACTTTTTCTTACACTGTTGGCTTGTACATACTGCCCTCTGTCTACAAAATTTAAGAAAAAATATTTTTCTTCTAGGAATAAAGACATTTGAAAATATAATTGTTATGAATAGTTATATTCCATAGTTTTCTAAACTTTTCTTTCTAGGGTAACAGTGGCCACTTTCAACACAACTGATGTTTCTAAATGTCACTCATTAGTAGGGTTTTGGAAGTTGAAACACTCATACACACACACACACACACACACACACACACACACACACACACATATACATATATCATGACCAGCTATTTGAACAGTTCTTGACTGGGTTGTGTTTACTTCTGAGATGGGTAAGGAGTGAGGAGGAGAAACTGCTAAATATCTTCATGAGAATACTGAGGACTAGTCTGAGAGATGAAGACTTTGAGATATCCACGGATGTCAAAAAGGTAAAAGTGTTTCCAGAGGTGACATTAAGAGCTCCTTTTTCCCTTCCCTGCTGCTCACTCAGAGCATCTCTCTTTCCTCTCACACTTCCATTCCAATAGACTCAAAGAGCAAGAGAGACTTATTAAACATCCAGGTGTTAGTTCTGCCTGCCTGCCTGAAATCTGAATGCCATATTCTTAACCCAAGATGACACTTTGACAAAGAAAAAAAAAACAACTCAGAAAACCTCTTGAAAGAGCATTAAAAGATATCAGGATATTGAGTACCTTCAACACCACTACATTACCATACCCCCTAGGCTAGTGTGATCATGCAGATTCTCTGGGCTTCTTCCAGGAGCCCTGCCTTTCTTAGTCTGTGGTGATTGTGTCCTTAGGATACTCTAGTAAATGGTCAGGTGAGAAAACCAATATTCAGAACATCAGAATGTCTTCTCTCCTGTTTGAAAACTCTTTTAAAACAGTTTAGTTTGGCTAAGGAAAAACACAAATGACGTATATTCACATAAGCTAGGATTGAAAATAATAAATTGAAAGACATCATAATAAAAAAAATGTTTAGCAAAAAAGTCTCAAGAGCATGCAGTATTCTGGTATACTGAAGAAGGTAATGTTCATTGTAAAGTATGTATGGAAAAAATGCAGTAATTATTTAATAACTACCTATTGCTTACCCAAAAAATGTAAGAGTAGTAAACATTTTATGCTGATCTCCTTTGAAGAAGCAATATCCTTGACAATTACAGACAAATTGAGAATAGTTGATGTATTTTCTTTAGATAGGTACTGACAAACTTTTATAGTAGCTGAATAGAAAGTGAAAGATTTAGAGTCTGCATCTGGCAATCAAAGTGATGACTAAGCCAATTTATCTTTGCACTGATCTTCCTTGCCATATATATTTCATTTATTTCCTAATCTCTCCAATATCATATTATTTAAGAGTTAAATTATCACTCTAATAAATATAGTGTGAATAGAAAATGCCCACTTCAAATTCTTTTCATCCTTTCTACACAATCCTAAAGTTGTTATTTGGAGATAAGAGTCTCATTGACTTTTCTGCTTAGGCTAGCACCTACCTGGATCCTTATTTTAGGAAGAGAGAGGGAGGGAGGAAGGAAGGAAGGCAGGAAGGAAGGAAGGAAGGAAGGAAGGAAGGAAGAGAGGGACGGAGGGAGGGAGGGAGGGAGGGAGGGATGCAGGGAGAAAAGAAAGAAAAGGAAGGAGGAAAGAGAGAGGAAGGAAAGAAAGCCCTTGTTATGTTTAAATCAGACCAAATTAAAGTGATAAATAGACTTAAAAAGTAAATAAAAAATAATCTTTGAAACTGACTTAAAATCTCAACTAGTAGACTTCTTAAAAGTTAATAATGAAGCCATGCACCAATAGCTCACAACTGTAATCCTAATTACTCAGGAGCCTGAGATCTAAGGATCATAGTTAAGAAGCCAGTCTGAGAAGAAAAGTCCAGGAGTCTTTATTAACAACTAACCACAAAAAAGTCAAAAGTGTTGGCTGGGAAGGTGGCTCAATGGTAGAGCTTTGCCTTGCATGCCTGAGGCCCTAGGTTGGACTCCTCAGCACCACATAAGCAAAAAAGAAAAAAGCCGGAAGTGGCGCTGTGGCTCAAGTGGTAGCGCGCTAGCCTTGAGCTGAAGAGCTCAAGGGACAGCGCCCAGGCCCAGAGTTCAGGCCCCACGACCAGACCACCCCCCCAAAAAAAACAACAACAACAAAAAAAAAAGTCAAAAGTGGAGCTGTGACTCAAGGAATACAGCACCAAAAAGCCGAAAGGCAGCATGGAGGCCCTGAGTTTAAGCCCCAGTACTGGCACACACATGCACACACACACATAAGTTACAACAGAAGAAAATGGTAGAAAATTTTAAAATAATAACATACATATCTTGTGAGAGCAAATCTGAGGGATTGAACTATGCTGGCTCCCTGAATGAACAAAGAATGAATTTCACTAAATTATTGGACCTTTTCCTATCTCTAACCTTTTTCTTTTAGGAATCCTTAGATCCCAATCCTTAGATCTCAGCCTCCAAGTAGATAGGATTACTGGCATGAGCCACTGACACCTGGCCATCTGATCAATTCTTATGGGATCTTAAGAATATCATTTTTATGGGATTTTAGTAGGATTTATCCATAAATTAGACCCACTTTTTTTTACCAAAAACATTATAATTCCGTATAATGATTTTATTAATACAAAGTATTTTCCTACTCATGTAGTGCAAAGTTTAAAGTTAAAACATGGAAACAGAAATTCTGGTCAGAAATCAAGCTACATAGAAACAATACTTTGCAATGCATAGTAAGCCAGAGATATATATGATTGTATGAAATGTTCAGGTTTGAAGTGTCCATATTAAGAAAAAAAAGTGAATGCAATTCTTGGATTGTCTTTTCACTGATGTTAGTTGTATGTGAATATTTACTTGAAAAAAAATTATATGGGTCCTAAGCCATTTGAGATTCTGTCCTTCCAAGTAAATGCTCTAGACCCGGCTTACCATTTAGGATCGATGACTCTGAGTGTTTGTTTGGTAAGCTTGGCATATAACAGTTTGGGCTTTCTCAAACTCAGACTAGAATTATTAGCCAGAGTTTCTTATGTATAATTCATCAAGGCAGAATCATATAAGGCAGTTTGGAGTTCAAAAGTACAGTACGGTATTGGCAGGAGGGTTTTGGCCTACCCATTATTGGTACATTCGTGCCCTTGGATTTACAGTCTTTTAGTTTATAAGTTTTCCAATATTTGGATCAGTGTGCACTCTATTATTCTACTAAGAAAAACCTCAAAGTTGAATGTAGATATGTGTTATACCTCCTTTAGACCTTTTAATATCTAAGAGCACAGTGGATTTTGTTTTATTGATATATGTCAAGGCTTAATCAAAATTTAATTTTCTTAATGTCAAAACCTTTGGTTTATCTATGTTGAGATAAAATTTACTATGCCCAAAAACTTTCTTGATGGTTTAATTATGCTCGTAAATTCTGAGACACCTCTAAATTAGTTGTATAAATA
This sequence comes from Dipodomys ordii, assembly GCF_000151885.1. Classification (NCBI taxonomy): domain Eukaryota; kingdom Metazoa; phylum Chordata; class Mammalia; order Rodentia; family Heteromyidae; genus Dipodomys; species Dipodomys ordii. The sequence continues at coordinate 8,836,927 of NW_012267219.1, read as the reverse complement.
CATACAAAATTATATTCCAAGACATGCATTTGCTAATGACAACTGAGAAGCATCAATTTTGAATTCATTTATAGGAAATTTGACTTTTCATCTTAAGATGCTTTTAGGAATAGCATTTATTAAAATCCTGTGGTTTCATTATTTTGCAATTAATTATGTTTTCAACCAAACATTTTGAAAATACTTTTTCTTAAAGCAGGAATCTGGATAAGCAAACTAAATCACACTAGCCATCTGAGCTGTAAATCAATACCAGAAGCAATTTTACTGCTTTAGTAAATTATACCACCATATCTGAAGAATGAAGGAAAAGATATCCTCTATGAAATCACAACAGATTGCTTGAAGACAGACCTACCATATCTGAGCCTGGCATACTGTATTATCTATTGTTTCCACAGACACCATGTTTTGTGTTTTGTACTACTCGCATAAACTATGTAGAAGTGATCCAGAAAAGGAGATTCTGTAGAAAATTCTTCTAGCCATTTACTTCAGAGACAGAGATTCAGACTCATTCATATGTTGTGTCCTTTTCCTTTCAGAATTCTTGGTATGAATTGCAATTTGTGGTTTCATTTTTTTAAGAATTGCATGAATATTTTAAATGCAATTTGGTACACTACATTATTGATCTTGCATTATTTATGTTAAAATTCTCCTTAATCATAAAGGCCTTGCAAAGTGCATGACTTGGGGAGTGGGTCGAATTTCTTCTTTGTCTATAAGGTCATTAAGTCAGAGTCGTGGCAGCAGTAAATTTTCAGGGAAAGTGCATTGAGTTCTTCATACCTTGTTTATAGATATGAGGAAGTTAATAAGGAGACATGACAACCGAATAGAGCCTTACTTTGGATGGGATCCTAGGATAAAAAGGATATTAAGTGAAAGCTAAGGAAATGTGAAAAAAAATATCGAATTTAGGTGATATTAATTCATGACTATTCATTTATTCTTTGTGATAAATATTCCATTCTAATATGTGATGTTAGTAAAAGGAAAAGTTGGTTGTAGTATATCTTGGGGTTATTAGAACTATATTATTTTAAAAAACATAAAACTTTACTAAAATTTTATCTGAAAGAAAATCTAGAAAGTTTTATGCTGAAGCATCTGCATAATAACCACTATGTATCTACAGGGGTTGTGTTTGTATTGGGCTTATTGGATTTTCTTTCACTTTTAGAGAACATATTGCATTTTACCTGTTCAAAATTAGCATTCTGTATATTATGCCAGCATTATCTTTAGATAGTGATGTTGTTTCTGAGCTCTGCATTATCCATATTTATATTTCTAAACCAAGACATATGATCTTAGGATTCAACTCTACTTGTAGAGTGATTGCAGGTATTAGCGCTTCTGTTGTACATTTTTAATGGGGTTATGTGCATATTGTAAGGCAAGATTTTTTCTTTGCTAAAATGCAGTGTGTCATGCAGAAAGCTGAGTAATCATGATGATTCATTTCCACATTCATTCAATGGCATTTGCTAAACATCTGTTCCGCTTTCCGATTAGACTAGAGGTGGGGAGTAAAAGGATGGCGCATCCCAAGCTTAAAGGGGAGGGGGGCAAAATAAACAGTTTCTGCAGGAAGCAGGATGGATTCTCAAGGAGGGGCCATTACTGATGACAGACTTACTGCCTCTCATTCCTTTGTCAGCTCAGTTCTTAATCCAATAGATATTTAAAGTATGACAGTATATAATTGGCTGTGTTCTAACCACCTGGAGTCCATGCCCATAAACAAGGACCAATATTTTTATTCCTATGAAGCTCACAGTCTCTGAAAATTACAAAAAAAATGCCACTTTATCTTTGAATGCAGTCTAAATCCCTCTAGTTGCAATTAGAACATTTATTCATGTTTTACACATAAAATCTTTCTTATATTTGAGGCTAATATCGAGCCACTAAATCTTGTTCCTACTCTAATCCCAGAAAATCCTGTTTTCTACCAGTGCATCCCGGATTCTGATATTTTCAACATGATTTAGATTTTGTCCCTTCCTGTTTTGAACAGCAGTTCAGTTACTAAAAGTCAAAAGGAACACGGCCAAAATCCTCACACTGCCAGGCAGTATCTACGATCTTTGCCTACATCATTTGACCACACTGAGCCTGTTTTTCTCATCTATAAAATAAGGGTGATATTTTTACTTTCTACAATTACTATAAAGACTACTGATGATGTATATGAAATAGCTAGCCAGAGACTAAGCAAAGAGTAAGTTTCAAAAAGTAACAGCTCAATATAAACTAATGAAGCTCCTTTTATTAAATATCCTGTTAAACTAAGTCTGTCCTGCTTTTGTGCCATTAGGTTTCTGTACCTAGCTATACACCAACATTTCTTACTTTTACTTCATTTAATAATCCCTCCTGGAATCATTAAGGCATATGTGTTGTCTGGAACAGTAGAAAATAATACAATCATTGCTTTGAAGCATATTTGCAAAACATGCAAACTTCTGCCTCTATATTTGGAAAAAATAAAATGGGTTCTTGTTGCTATATATAAAAAAAAAAATACAGTCCTTTCCCACTTATACTAACTCTGTGTTATATAACGTACCCCTTACTACCAGAGGGCCTAGGAACAGCTACCAATAATCCAATGGTTAATATTAATGCAATGAATTGTATGGATATTTACAATAAGTAGGTCAAATAAAGCCTTAACCACTCATCAGCTTTGGTCAGATTTTTTTCATTAAAAGAGTTAAAAGGAGCTATAGACAAAGGATTAATTTTGGTTAGCCCACTGGGCCACTTGTTCAGATCATTTGGAATCCTAAGTCTTTGTCAACAGTTTATTGACATTACCTTTTTACAAGTGTGCTTTAAAAATCCTCTCTAAGTCTCCAGTAACAAACTAGAGCAGAATTATTTTCCATCTCACAAATCTCTGACCACATTCTGGTATGTTTTATTTTCCATTCATTTAAAAAAGCTATTTGTCCTTAAACTTGATTGCTAGCACATGGATAAGCTCTAAAATTAATCAAAATGCTTTATTTTGAGCATTACCTTTACTATGGTATGTGGTAAATACCCCGGAAGCTTTTTCCTCCCTTATTTTTCATTCTGTTCTAACTCTTGATGACATGTTATCTTTTCTTTTGTATTAACTTTCCTCTAGCTGTGAAAATCTTGTTGTACAATAATGCTATTAGAGATTTGGCAGTATTATATTTTATGTGTCAAAATCTTGATGACAAAAAAAAAAAAAAATCTTGTTTTTCTTCAGAGAAAATATCGTTTTAAGCCAGTAGAGGGAGTCAACTTCAACTAAATGTAGCTTAGCCCAGATATTCAAAGGAAAGTAAATGGGGACTTTTATTTGTTCATTTTTAAATGTGTAAACATACAATTTTAAGTATCAACATAAAACAACATATATTTGTGTATTTTTATTTTGGATACACCACAAATTTTTTTTCAGTTTCATAAATCTTCACCTGTATTGTGTTTATCTACCATTCATACTTTTTAAAATTTTCTTTTAGTATGAAGTAGAAAAAGGATCTGAAATTAATATAAATGTAAAACATGCTTATTTTCAAGAGCTACACTAAAGCTGTTTTCTCTTAATAATCTAATGAATTGAAATTATTATTTAGCCCTGATATAGAACCATATCAAATTGTGCAATTAAACTTATAACATATCAGTATCAATTAAAAAAAAACCTTTAAACTGCTGTTAAATCTGAAGATGGAAAGCATATTGTCAGCTTTCTTAGAAACCAATTATGGATCCTCTGCAGACCATGCATACTAACCTCAGGCTGTTGGTGAAAGCTCCTGTCAGCTTCTTACCTGACAGTAGCAGTTTAGCAGCATTCTCCTCTCTACTTCTCTCCTCTTTGTCCCTGATTACATTATAGGCCTCGTCAAGGTTAGTTTAATCCTGCTGTATAGTTGAGAAAGTATTTGAGCAGTTTCATTAGCATATCTGGTGACTGGGCAGATCTAAGGACACATCCTGATTCCAAGTCACAAACCTGTAAGCCTATGCAAAGTAAACACTGTTAAAAGTCGGATGTCACCTGGTCACCCTCTCCATCTTCTTCTGTGGCTGTCCCTGCCCACACACACAGTAGAGGCTGTTCTTCGCCAGAGGGGCTGTTGTAGGATGCTATTGTTTGTTAAGTTTTGGGAAGAAAACAAAGGCAAATATCACTGAATCTAACTAATGAAGCCTCAGATGGATGCCCTGGGTTGTCTTTGATAGCCTCATCAAAGACTTCAGTTAAGGAAACAAGTATTGCAAATTAAACTTTCCTAATAGAACTTACAGGTAAACCAATATAATATAACTCTTGGCATTGTATACTTTTACTATGGCCTTGAATTAGAAATGTATAAAAGACATTTCCTTACATTAGACTTGTAAAATATAAACAAAATTGTAGGCAAGAGTTAGGGGTTCTTTCCCCCTCTTTTAATAAATGTTTTTCATTACCTGTAACTTTCCATATGTGATTTTTGGAGGAGCTGTACCTGAATATGTTCAGTAAATATCCTTGTGAGAAAGCGTTGTGAGCTACCTCATTGCATTCTCCCTGCTGTGTGCTCATGCTGTGCAGGCCCTGTCATACCCACTGACCACCTTAATTGACTTGAAAGACTCTTCAGTAGCTAGGTTCTAAAAGGATACCTTTTAGATTAACAAAATTATTAAAAATAGGGGTTATTATGCAAATACTATTTCTTCACAACAGAAGAGTATGAGAGGATGGCTAAAATGATGAAATATGAGATCTTACATTCAAACTCTCTCACACACACAGACACAAACACATACATACAAAACCTATATACAGGCAGGCTGGCAGGCTGCCTTGTTATCCTGAAAGCATAAAAAATGTTGTCAAGAAAGGGCACTAGGGTGCATGAACCTGTTGGCTATCTGTAGGATTGGGATGTTTTCTGCTCTAATGAAAACCACAGCTCTCAGCAGGTAAACTGCAGGATGTAGTTATTTAACAGGGTCAAGTTCATTTGGAGGTGGAAACCACTGAAGCTTCATCTCTCATGTCCTTTTGTCCTAGTATTTTGGCACCTCAGCCTGCTTCTATCTGTTTGATTTTAATTGCCTCTCACATATTCATATTACTTAATGTAATTAATACATTAATATAATTAGTATTCATTTATTCCCTCATATATGTTTCAGCCTGTCAAAATAATAGGCTAAGTCAGCAGTAATGATAATTCCTTAGACCTCACAACTTACAATTTTGGGAAGCTGTCAGAGCAGCAGCTATAGTTTAAGGCCTGTGCTATGAGCTCAAATGCTTTTAATATTTGGACCCTCCCAAAACAGGTGGACATTCATGTGGACAGAATGGAAGGTTATAGGGAGTACACAGCATAGGCACTTTCAGAGATGGAGCTAGCTCTTAGGTAGAAAGGTGGCTTGTTGGTTTTCTTTTTCTCCTACTAAAAATTCTAAAACAAATCTTTCATGGATTTTTTTTATTGGTCTTATTCTCCATGGCAAACATTCACAGTTCAAAGTATTTACTTTTAGTTCAGTATGTGAATTGTTTATTGTAAATCCCATGAGGATGTCAAGGGGTGGTGAGGCAGATAAATGGAGAGAAGAATGGTAGACACATACAGCCATTACATTCAACGTATGTATATGAAAATGGAGCCATGTGATGTGAGGGTCTAAGTAGAGTTGGGAAAGAGGAGGGAGAATGATGGAATGGGAGACATGGATCAAGGTGTATTGTACTTATAAACTAATCTGTTGAATTGAAAACACTTTATAAAGCTCCTTAAAGATAATAAAAAATAGATAAAAACAGAAGTTCCATTATACCAACAGTTAGTCTTAAAATGAAAGGCAACGAGCCGGGCGCTGGCGGCTCACGCCTGTAATCCTAGCTACTCAGGAGGCTGAGATCTGAGGATAGCGGTTCAAAGCCAGCCCAGGCAAGAGAGACCGTGAGACTCCTATCTCCAATAAACCACCAGAAAACCGGAAATGGCGCTGTAGCTCAAGTGGTAGAGCTGAGGGACAGCGCCCAGGCCCAGAGTTCAAGCCCCACGACCGACCAAAAAAAAAAAAAAGAAAGGCAACGTGAAATAATTGTGGTAGTGCTTCTCATCCCTAATGCTGTTAGGCTAGTAGCTTCCTGCTTTCTCCCCAGGACTGTTCACACTCTGCCCTGGATATCACAACACTACAATATAAACAAGTGTCTACACATGAAAGGTTCCATGAAGGGTCTTATTCTTTCATTAACACGTTCATGGCATAACCATTATGCTGACTTACACTTCATTAGTCTTCTGCTGTCCCTGAGCCTCTGTATGTTTAAGGCTAGAGCTCTACCACTTGAGCCAAAGCATCGTTTCCAATTTTTCTGAGTAGTTTATTGGCAATCAGAGTGTCACAGACTTTCCTGGTTGGATTGGCTTGGAACCACAGGCCTCATATCTCAGCCTCCTGAATAGCTAGAATTACAGGCATGAGCCACCAGCACCTTGCTTGTGCATTTAATAGTTAATAAGGATGTCTGAAATAATTTTTCACAAGATTACTTGGATTGTTTTCTTCCTTGAATTATGCTATTACTTTTTATCAACTTCAGAAGAGATCCTTACTCTTTCCTAGGCCTTCTCTGGTTAAATAGAATGATTTGTTAACTTAAACAGGAAAATTGTTCTGCCACCAATAAGCTATTAGTGTGCATAGCGTGCTGTGTTTCTCTGGGTCTCATTTTGCTTTGTAATGGTAACTGTTAATTGAGGTTGCCTTTATTACACTACCTCTACAGCCAGCCACTTTGTTGTAACCTATTTCCTAGTAATTGGATATGTACCTTCTCTGAAATATGATTTCTTTGGGCTTATAATATGCAAAAAGCAAGCCAGACACATGAACTCTTTCACAGAACTTGTGCTGTCATTACAAATAAAGATCAAAAATTACTGCCCTGAAAGCAGAACTCTAGGTATTTAAGCCATGACTAGAAACTGTCAAGAGAACAAAAGAAATGAATTTAGCATAAGAGATGCCAAATTAGGGGAGCATTATTAAATGAAAACATCATTGCATCATGGTGGAAAGATGCATTTGGCTCTTCTCTGACAGATTATTTGAAATTTATTCCCCTGAAGAGTAAATCCAAAGTATCTAGTGGCACCTTTTAATGGAATTTCATGGATATAATAAAGCTAATATTTAAAATTTATCTCTACTGAGTATGTTGGTTCACGTAACTAGATAGAAATGGCAGAAATTCTACTCTTTCTGTGGCAATGTAGTATGAATTTGCATTCACTTTTCCCATCCTTTATGATCAGACTTCTCAAAGTGGACCTAGAATTCATGTTGCATAACCAGCTATAGGAGGTTAGGATATCTTAAGCATTAGATTTTTGAATGACTACATTCCTGTGGCACCAACATTCTTAAAATATCATTCTTACTTCCTATTGATCTAGAGCTCTAAAAAGAGAGTTGCTGAAGAAATAACTATATAAAGGCAATGTGTATGGCCTCTGTTAAATTTGCATGAAACAAGCCATTTAAGATGGCTTGGGTGTAATTCAAGGAGGTCTAATTAATCAGGAAGTGTTTGTTGAGCACCTACTATAGGTGTGTATCTAACACTGATGAGCATGTAAGGTTCATTGCCCTCAAGGAAACAAAGCTAATGTTTATGAAACAACTTGAGATTAATTGTGAGAATAATTCTGGGCCACTGCACTGTGGATGATAGGAGGAGCCCAGGGAAGAGAAACAGTGAAAGCAGGAGTCAGAGAAGTCTTCCTAGGGCTCACCTAAACAACCTGTGACTACCTCTGCTAATCTATATCTCTCCAACAGTCTTCTCTAAACTGGTAACAATAGTTGTTGCTAAAGAAAGCATCCTGAGAAGGTCTTACATACATATATATATATATAATAACATATATAACATATATATATATGATTGTTATTGTAAAAGTGATGTACAAAGAGGTTACATTTACATAAGTCAGATAATGAGTACATTTCTTTTTGAGCATTGTCACCTCTTCCACCTCTTCCCTCACTCTTTCCCAGTTTTTCCTTCTAGTCCCCACTCACATGTAGTATAGTTCATTTTCAACATAGTGTCTAGCGAGTATCACTACTGTATTTGTTCATCCTTTGTTCCACCCTTTCTGTGCTTCTTTACCCTCCCAAAGATAGATAAATTTACAAATAAGACAAAGGTAATGAAAACAAAAATAGCAAGGATATAAAACCTGTTTACATTTCTTGAAGTTCATTTCAATAAATATTATTTTATATGATCTTATGCGATTGAGCCTTTGTAATCCTCTCTTAAGAATATGCTCCTTTGGTCTCACATAGCTCACAAGATAAATAGAAAACCCACAAAATGGTAAAAGATTTTTACCAGCTATGTACCACACAAGGGCCTCATATCTAAAATATATTGAGAACTCAAAAAATTACCACCCCAAAAAATCCTCAAAGAAACAACAATCCAATTAGTAAATGGGCTAAAGACTTAAAGAGAGACTTCTCAGAAGAAGAAGTAAGAATGGCCAATAGACACATGAATAGTCAACAACTCTGGCTGTACAAGAAATGCAAATCAAAATAACTTTGAGATTCCACCTCATCTCAGAATGGCCATGATCAAGTAAACTGACAATAACAGATGCTAGTAGGGATATGGCCAAAAGGAAACACTACTACATGTTGGTGCAAATGTAAACTAGTTCAATGACTCGGAAAACATTGTGGAGGTTCCTCAAAAGACTAAACTTAGAGCTTCCCTATGACCCAGTAATTCCACTCCTGGGCATTTATCCAATAGACCACAAACAAGACCACATTAAAGCTACCAGCAAAACCATGCTCATTGCAGCATTCTTTACTGTAGCCATGGTCTTACTTGTTAATTGTACTTCTGAATAGACAAAATACAATTTGTATCTCTCTTATGTATATTTCCTGGTGACAAATAAAACATGTGTTCTTGTGCCTGACTCCTCCATGCAGTGCGTTCTGCAGGCACAGCCTTCCTACAGGGGACTCAGTCTGTTCCACACGGCTACTGACATTGACAGAATATGTGTCTTTGACCTAGGACATACTAGCTAGTCCTGTGGATGTGATGCTAAGCCATTATTTTTCAGTATCAGCTCTATTAATTACAAAGTTGAATCCCTTGACACATCCCTTTTGTTTCGGACCTTGGATGAGGAAAAATAAAAAGTTATTGTACCATTGAAGACTCATCAGTACTACTTCATTACATATTTGCAACAGTCAATATGAGTTGGTTTTAGGTACCAGAATTATCTCCTGAAGAAAATACTTTCTTATTTTTGTGTACCCAAATTCAGTTACTTTGGGAGAAAGATAGTACTTAGTGAGTGCTTGCTCGTTAAAGACATATCAATGTCTATGAGGTGGGCATTGCTATTTTTCCCACTTACAAAAATCCATCTGATAGCACAGTAGGAATAGCTGTTATGATTTCCCACCCAAGGCAGTCTTAATCTAGAAATTGTTCTTCAAAAAAATCAAAGAAAGAAATAACTAAGTTTATTATTTTCAGTAGTAGAGGACCACTCTATCTTGGAGTTTCTGAGCAACTAGGTAAGTCAGATAGACTCAAACCCCTAGAGTAATAGGCTGAAAAACCACAGTGAAGCCAATGATGAGAGGAATTGAGGAGGGAGGCAGTTCTTAATTTTAACGGGACAAAGGAAAACATAATACCCAGAAGTTAAACAAGACCCCTCCTGCCCCCTCCTCCGCCCGGCAATACAAATTTGGAAATCCCCACCACACTTTCTAGGAACAAAATTCTAGAGAACAAAAACAAAAGAAAAGGAAATACTTAGACTGGATATCTAGTCTAAAAGTTAGCATGTTGGTGTCCAAATCGACAGAATGAAGACAATTGAAAAACAACTATCCTGGGAAAAACTAATTAAGCTCTGGGGATTTAGAGACCTAGTGATACTATTAATAGTGGATGTCCCATATGCAATTGAGAACCTAGAGAGGGTACAAGTGTTAGTTTGTTAGTCAATATTATCTTTAAAAAATCTGACATGTACTCATTACCTGAGTTACATAATTAAAACCCTCTGTACATCACCTTTTTAATAGCAATAAAAGCACACTTGCATACACACACACACACACACACACACATACACACACACACACGATATTGTAAACAGCCATTACTTTCTTCTAAGTCAGGTACAGTTGCCATCTCAATGCCATTGCTATCATGTTTTTGGTGTGTTGATTCTTTCTAGTTCATATTCAGGTCACCTGTCTATTGGTAGCCTGAAGACTGAGAAGATTCTTTGGGAAGATCTCATGAACCTCTGAAGTCCCATTTAGCAATGTGTTTTATTTTTTTTTAATTTCCTACTGTGGTATTTTAAATATTGTAGAAACCTTTGCATTTTGTCTTCTTTCTGTATTTAATTCTGTGGACAGAAGACTTTTTTTTTTCTAGTTCAAGAATCCAGGTAAATCTAGATGTATGTTCTGGATCAATAACAGAGGATCAATAAAGCCTTTATTCTTTCCCATCTCCTTTTATTGAAGGGGTTTTGATTTGCATTTACTCATTAGAGCAATTTGTCTCAATGCTGACATGAGAAATGCAGTTTGAATAGGGTGAGAAAGAACTTCCTACAGAGAGAATAACCCACCTAAAATACCTTCAAATCCATTGCTCTTTATCCTTTACACCATCTACCCTGGAATTTAGTTCCAAATGAAAGCTTTCAATGATGGATGTGGCTATCATTCCTGCCCACATCCATACAGTTTGATGCAGGAATACAAAATACGCCAAAGTCCTTAATACACAACTTAAATAAGCTAAGATTTTATAATTGCCCCATAGCGAGCCCAAGGTAAACCCAAAGCTAAGACCCAGGTGGGTGGGTGTTTCTGACAGTTTCCCTAGAGGCACAAAGCCCACACCATTTCTATTTGAAGATATTTATCAACAAAAATATTTTTATAAAGGTGCAACAGCTATGTTTTCATAAGAAGCCTATAATAATAAAATTAATACCTGTAGTGACTCTCTCCAAGGATTGCCAGAAGCCTTGTAGATTCTGACATATTATCCTTACCATATCTCTCTGAAGGAGGAGAAAGGTCACTGTGGTTTTTAAGCTTCTCTTTGTTGACGGGAAAGAGATATAAAGAAGTTTGAGGTAGAGCAGAAGGAAAATAGGATTTTTGCCCTTTTTTCTGTATATTTTTAATCCTGTAGTTCGTGATTTTAAAGTTCAAACTATACAAGGCCCCAGTGTGTCACTTCTGTACTCATAGCCACTCAGGAGGCTAAGAGGAATGAAGTTCAAAGCCAGCTCAGGTGGCAAAGTCCATGAGACTCCCATCTCCAAAATAACCATTAAAAAAGTGGGCTAAGATAGGCTCAAGTGGTAGAGTTCCAGCTCAGCAACCTAGACAAGCAGGGTCAAGGCATTGAGTTTAAGCCCTAGCACTGAGCATCACCCCCCCCCAAAAAAAATTAAAACTATACATTCCTCTATTTATTAAAATATTTGCCTATTCTTTCATTCATTCCTTACCAGACATTTAGAAAGCACTTCTGGAAATCATGGAGAATTTTCTTATTAGTAGCAATATTTTAGCTTTATTACAGTTTAAGTCCCCCTTCCCCTCTCCTTCACTTAGTTCTTTAAATTTCTGTTGAGCTTCATTCTCATTTCCCTGTGTTTCATGCTGCTTCTTCTACCTAGAATATTTGCCTCCTCCTCGCTTTCATCTTCCAAGATCCATCTCCAAATTTTCCTCACCCTGATATTTTCCCACCATTCCCTCATGGCCTCCCTCATCCACATGTTGTAGTAATTTGTTCCTGCTTCTTGCTTCCAACACATCCTGGCAATAGTTTCTAGAACACAGCTCCCACTAAGCCATTGTTACCGAAAGTAATCTTGCACATATAAATGACATTACTGAAAATCATTAGCAATCGTTAAGCTATACTTTCTCCTATTCTGTCATCTCAAAGATGACAGTAACCTCCTCCCCCAAGAAGCTCTTTGTGACGCTCAGAGGTATGCCTACTTATACACCTCTAAAGGCTTACTTCATGCCCTAAACATTTGCTTTAGAGCAAAGGCAGCACATAACAGCAGTGTTGGATATGATAATCTACCACATGGTTGGAAGGGCTTTCAGATATATGCCCATGGATCAATCCCATTAATGGTGGACACGGACTGAAGCCAGGAGATAGTATAGAGCCAACAGCCAACAAGGCCACAGGATTCCTTCTTCACATGTGGCCCAAGCCCATGCTGTGTCTGCCAATCTCAGGCTAATTGGTCCATTTCTAGAACAGGTGTTCTCTGTCCTGCATCCTGGGTCTGAGAGCAGAGGGGAAGGGTTTGCCACCTGGTCAGGATTTATATAAACAGATGCTGGAAAGAAAAAGCTTAGATAGCAGCATACTGTGTCAGCACTGGAGGGGAGCTTGGAGCAAAGTATCTGCCCCTAGGAGCAGGGCTCTTTTGCATACACACACCCTAAAGCCTTCTCCTCCTGATGACTCACCTGATTCTAGGCACCGCCATCTTTTATACTGCCCATTTCTCCTTCTGGAAATCACACCCATCTTATTGCACTGGAAGCCTGTCACTTTGATAGAGCAGTAATTTGGGAGTGGGAATTAGAAGCTTTCCTCTTTTTGGTAAAATTAAACTAGCAAGCGTACCTATCAACAAGAAGACTTCATGCTCTAGAGAAGCGTTCATCCTCAGCTAAGACATGAAAGTAGAATGTCTGGGTTCTGTTGAACCCTTCCTCAGCCTGGAGCTGGCTCTATCCTCAGCCAGAAGTTCAGACCAGTTATTCCTGGGCCCTGGGGTACCCACACTGTTCCAAGTATGGTTTCCATAATCTCCCCTCATGATATAGGAACATCTAAGTAATAGTGATTACTTTTGATTTTATACACAGAAAACTACAGTAGCAATATACTATGAAACTACATTGGGGGAATGTTAGACCACAAAAATAATATCTCCAATATCAACTATAGTTAATGGATCAAATGCAATGGGAAATATTGTGCCTGTGATTTAATAGAAACCTGATCACTAGACAGTTTTTGTTATCTTCATTTATAGTTAGGGAAATGAATGCTAGCAGATGATAACATAAAAACATAGACATACTGACCATTTACTATGTGCTGGTGCTGTGCCCGCCTACAAAGATCCTGCCTGAGTCATAATTCAAACCCTGGTTGTTATGGCTTATAGTACTGAAATTCCTTGGGAAAAAGACAATGAGTATGTGGAAATTATTTATTCATTTTTGAGGGCTTTTATTGAGTTTAAAAGTAGTTCAAGGATTTTAAAACACTGCCAACAGTGAAGCCCATAGGACCTGCTCTCTACGGGTTTCTCCGGATAGTAGCTCTGTGTGGTAATGACAGGACCAGGATAGGATGTCCACAACTCACAGAGCTGGGCTATGTGGTCCTGAAGACACTCTTTCGGGGGTGCAGGGGCGGGGGGGGGGGAAGCAGCAGGGCGCTTTCTCCTAGACATAGTGAACTGTGTAGTGACTGTGGTGCTTTTCTTCCAGTAGATGGCACCCAAATATCTTGAGGAGACGTCGTTTTCCCCAGATGCTCATAATGGTAAGGCCGAATGAAGTGACAGAGTTGAGAGGAGTTTAGGTGGTGTAATTAAGTTGCAAGCCCTTGTGATATTTTTATTTTTAAAGATGTCAAATTTGGCTGCAATCAGACCATCTACTTACTTTATCATCCATAGAAAACATTTATTTTGGGAGAGGGACAGTACTGGTGATTGAACTCAGAGCCTCATACTTGCTTTGTAAATGCTCAATCACTTGGGTCATGCCCCTAAGCCTCAAAGCAGTTTTCTTCCTAAGCACTGTCTTTCATTCTAAAATAAGAGCATAGACATATTGAGCATTTACTAAATGCTGGCATTGTGCCCACCTGCAAACATCTTAACTGAATCATAACACAAACCCTGGTTTTTATGACTATTGCTCCTTGGGGCAGAGACAGTTCTTTTTAATTGAGTTTAAAAGTAGTTCACCAAAAAAGTTTTGAAAACACTCAAAACAGTGAAGCTGGGATGAGTCCTCAGAGCACAGTGCCAGCACATAGTAAATGTTCAAGATGTCTCTGTTATTATTTTAAAATGAAAGACTGCACTTGGGAATGATAACTACTTGGAACTGATGATAAATTTAGTGGTTGATTTGGCTGCAGTCAAAGTTGACATCTTCAAAATAAAATCATCATCTCATTGCTCTCTACTTTTACCTCCTAAGCTCTTTCTCAAGTGCTCTCACCTCTTCTCCAGCTAGTCATGCATAAGCATAGCTCGCATTCTTGAGCCAGGGTCTCCCCCTTTCAACAGCAAGAGATGTCATCTGAGGAAGGCTGTGGATTGATGGCATGTTTGTGTCTGTAATTAAACCCTGACATTAGGAATGTGTCCATATGGATCTTTTGGGGAGGGGCTGTAGCCCCCCTGAAGTTGTCGTATAATGTGAGCATGTGAAGTTGTGCACATTTACTGGGGATCACTCCCTAACATTCACTCAATTCTAAGATAAAATCAGAGCTTATAAAAAAATTTCTGGGCATATTGTCCAAGGAGGCTTACAAGCGATAAGAGGTATGGTGGCAATGTCAAATGTGTACAAAGACTTGGCAGGAAACTAGATGAAAAAGGACTGGTAGAGACTGGAGTGACAGGGGAAGCCTCAGCTCACTTGCTACTGAGAATTGCTGCGTAGGCATGTAGGCCTGAGGTGGGACAAGTACTTAGATTGCTAAGAGAAGGCACAAATCCATAACTTAAATAAGCCACAGTTTCTGGATTATGCAGTAATTGAAACCACTTATTTTATATATCCTATTTCTTGTGTGCTGCTACTGTGGACTTGATCATCTCCTGGCCTTGGGATCTCACTTGGCTTTTTCACCCACGCTGGTACTCCAACACTGGACCCATACCTCTGCTTCCTGAAATCAGTTCCAAATGGCTTAGGCAAAGCATGTGTACTTATGGGTCATAAGTGTCCATTGGGCCACCAATTTGATCATCTGAGTTTAAATGTCAGCCTGTGACTGATAAGTTCAAGACCTGGTAACTTCGAGTCTTGGGATGAGAAGACTTGCCATGCTAAAGAATTCTAATGTAACGCTACTAATTGTTGTGACTTTAACAGCATACATATAATGATGGTTAATACTAGAGCACCTCCCGTGTTCCAAGGACTATTCTAAATATCCATAGTCACTGTAACTTTCTCAGCCATGTTGTGACATCAGATTACTGATGGCTTTGCAGACACTAATCTAGCTAGCAGTTATTGCATGTCAACTACTGCTTTTCAATGAAAGTATTGACTTGATCAATATTCTTAGAACAATCCTAGGAATAACCAGGGAAATTGAGGCATGGGGATCTTTAGTAATGTGATGTCATTTATCTTCTAGATTGGAGCCCATGTAGTTCCAGATCCTGCCCTTAGCACTACTTCTGACTGCTTCTAAGATGTTTCAGGTACCAGCCATCCTTCAAGTAACTCTCAGCTCTAGTGTGTAGCAATCCCAGGCACACCCCTTCCATAGAAGCAGCATGGCTATGTGACACTTCTAACTAATGCAGTCAGCCCCAGCCCCAGGTCTTCTGTGAAATCCCTCTCATTTTTATGCATCACCAGACATGCTTTATTCAATCTGTTTTATTTTTTAATCTCCTCTGAAACCAGCAGATCATAAATCCTTTGCTAGATGAGATTTCCAAATAATGGTGATAGATGGCCTTGTCTTTTGCCTTTTGACAAGTTTGGCCCTGACTGTCATCACAACCGTCAAAGGGGTTGTATTAAAGGAAGACAACACCTAGATGCAGTGCGGGAGTGGGGGGGGGGAGATAAAGTGACAGCTTAATTCTCCGTTCAGATTTTTGTTTCATCTGAACTTCCTCAAATGAACAAGGCTTCCTGAAGGTTTGCACAAAAGAAACACCTGAAGTAGGTGAGAAATTATCGTGTAATGACAGACAATTGACTTTAACCTACAGCAGCATCATAGAATCTGTGTCTGATGAGCCAGGAGGAGATGACGACAGAGGAACAAGCAGCGATTTGCCAAACACACTTATTTCCAATTTTGTCTGCTGGTGCCAATGCTGAAATCCAATCCCTGCTGAGAGATTGATAATGGAGAAATAAGGGGAGGAGGGCCAGGGATGGAAGGAGGAGGGAAAGGATAGAGTGTAAATTTTCTACAGAGCTGTGAATTATATCAAGTGAATCTCTAACTTTGAATTTAGAAGATGCCATTTATTGTGGTGTGTGTGTGTGTGTGTGTGTGTGTGTGTGTGTGTTTTAAAGGTAAATTTGGCTGTTACTTTGCAGCTTGCCAGTTTTTAAGGTGCTTCTGAAAAGCAGTGAGTATTAGAGGTTGATGCATTCCCATTAGCACAAGCTTCTGTATAATATTTTCATCCTTCTGTGACTCCTTTATGATCAGTTAATCTCCTCAGTTTCCTTCATCCAAATATGTTCAGAGAAAGATCTATTTTTAATGTCCTTTTGAAAAGTAAAACATTAGTTGTGAAGTCAAAATAAAGGTAACTTTCAAATTTAAAACATGCCAAAAATAAAGAGGCTTAACATCTGGGAGACTATGTGGATAAGGGTATGCTGGGAACATTGGAGAATGCCAGACTTGGTAATATGTCCAACCATTAAATATTGTTCAGACATCTCTACAATAAGAAGAATAAAAGTTGATGAATCTTACTTACCTTTTAGAAAATATGTCTATGCTGTAAGAACTCGATAGTAACATTTCTCCCATTATTTGTAATGAAATGTTTTGACCTTTTTTTTTTTGCATTGTGGAAGACAAATCTAGTGTGCCCATTTGATTGTTGTTTACTTTTATTGAATCTAAGCATAAATCACAGGATGTACACAAACTGAATGTCTCTGGTAGTTTTAAGTTATTTTCCTGAGCCAGTACTGAAATTAAGATGACTGAAAACACATTGCTTTGAGAAAACACCATAAGAAGTAAATCAAAACTCACTTAGAAGGTCTGTAAGTTTAATGTAAGTTCCATTGGCAGTAACTTATAAGGAGATTGGTTCTAAAGTTAGATGAGGCCAAAATCTCATAGAATTAAAATTATACTTGGCCCGTCCTCATGTTTCTCAGATAGAGCCCATAAAATAGATGGCTAAAATAATAGTAGTTGGGCCATATTCAAAATCTTATTCAGCCAACCACTGGTGGCATACCCCTATAATCCAAGCTACTCAGGAGGCTGAGATCAAAAGGATTGAAGTTTAAGGCCAGCTCAGGCAGAGTCCATGAGGCTCCACGTTCAAAGCAACCAGGAGTATGGAAGTATGACCCTAGCTGACCAAGCAAAGCTCAGCAAGTGAGAAGCCTTGAGTTCACACTCCAGTACTAGGGGGAAAACCCACATAAAACTATCATATCAGATTAGTAAATGCTTACCTTTTGACAGGGAAGCAAGAACTGAGAACTCATGTATATATGGAGAGAGATGCAGATTACTGAAATCACAATATGGTAAATGTATTATTTATTTAATACTGAAACTGTTTCTTCTGAAGTGACTATTCAACCTTTTGAATTCCTTACTGTAGGGATCTAAGTGCAGTATAAAGTGCTAATGTTGTCTTTGGTAATAATTTTCACTGGAAATCAAAATATATCATTTCCATAGGGAGAGTAACATAAAAACATATACTACCTGAGGAGGAGGAAAGACTCAATTTAGAACATCCATTTTGTCTAGGAGTATGTCTCAAGTGGTACAGAGCCTGAAAGCATGAGGCTCTGAGTTCAAACCTTGGTTCCATAAAATAAATAAATAAATAAATAGATAGACTCTATACCCACTGCTGTCTCCTTTTCTTTCTAAAGTGTTGTCTTTAAGAAAGCACCTTTATTCCCTTTACACACCTTTAGAGGGTCATCTCCTTCCTCAGAGGAAAATAAAAAAAAAATCTTGATTTTCTTTTTCAGAGTCAACCATCAGTACTTACCAGTGTTGGTAAAACATTCCCAAGGAGCCCTTTCATGTTGTTTGTGTGGGATTACCAGTGAAATATAGCAGCCACTGGTTTTTATCTGAGAAAGAAGAGACTTTCTGGGCTGTGGTAATGAATTTAGAAAGACAGGATATAGTTAGTAGAAACCTTTGAGATTTCCTATGAAGTAGATTTCCTATGAGAGATGCATAGGAGACAGATTTTCGCTTTTCTTTATTTTCTTGAATCTGTGCTTCTTATAAAAGTGTCTTACAAATGGCTGGACTCTGGAGCCTCTTAACTTTATATGCTTATATGTATATGCACAAATATGCTACTATGTATACTATAGTTAGTTTTTCGTTGCTGTGCCAAAATTAACACTCTAAAGGAGGAAAGATTTACTTTCGCTTAACATTTCAAAGATTCCATACTCAATTCTCTTCATAGCTATGGGCCTGTGGTAAGACAGAGTGGGCAGAGTGAAAGGAATAATGGAGCAGAGCAACTCACCTCATAGTACCCAGGAAACTGAAGAGGGACTAGGCACATGGTAGACAGTGATTTACTTTCTTCAATGAGGCCACACCTCCTACTTTCACCCTCCTCCCCAATACTACCATCAATTATGCATCAGCCAATGAATTGATCCAGTGATTTGGATGGAATTTTCATGGTCTGATCACTTTTCAATAATACCAACAGCTGAGGACTACTTCCATACATAGGCCTTTATGTGGGACACTTTGTGTTCAAACCATAACACATTGATACACATATGCAAATACTATATATTTGAATTTTTTAAAACTGCTCATACTCTGTGTGTTTGTG
>NW_012267219.1:8810025-8817560 GCF_000151885.1 Dipodomys ordii | reverse complement strand
CCTCATTATTTTACAAATCATGAATCTGAAGCTTAAAAAATATCTTAGTGCCTCTTTGATCCCAAATTATAACAAACTCCATATAAGTAAAAGGGACACCAGATAGACTACTGCAACTAAAAAAGTCAGTGTATCATGGTTTCAAACTTGGATGAATTCATATTTTTCATTGTTTCCAGGAACTGCCACTCTTTATTTTAATATTTTCTTCTGTCTTCATATGATTAAAATCAGCTTCTACCATGAACTAGAATGGCAACTCCAGGGTCATAACCTACTATTCCCAGTGGAAATTCTGAAATTTCATCTCATCATCCCAACTTGTAGGATTTATTTTCTTGTCTGTCACTCTCTCCTGGTTTTCCCCTCCCGTTTCTAACCACAAGATGTACAGTTCATTGTCCACATAGTGTCTAGTGAGTACCCCTGTTGTATTTGTTCAATCTTGTTCTACCTTTTCCGTGCTCCCCCATTCCCCAAATACAAACAAACAAACGAGACAAAAGGAAAACAAAAACAGCAACAATAGCAACCAAAAACTGTCTTGTACTTAGAAAAAATTATATTAAGTGAAGTAAACCAGACCCAAAGAAAATA
Organism: Dipodomys ordii; assembly: GCF_000151885.1. Classification (NCBI taxonomy): domain Eukaryota; kingdom Metazoa; phylum Chordata; class Mammalia; order Rodentia; family Heteromyidae; genus Dipodomys; species Dipodomys ordii. Next base: position 8,816,963 of record NW_012267219.1, on the reverse strand, counting down.
GGCCCCATGGTTTCCCTTATTTGCAATAACTAGTATACGTCTAGGATAATCTTACCAGACAAGCAGAAAAGGTCAAAAGTTTTGTACATATGACCATATAAGATGATGTTAAATGAAATGAACCCCAAGGTAGGGACACAAGAGGTTTTATCTTTGTTGCTGTTATTTTTAATGTACTGTGTAGGGTTTTTTTTTTTGTTTCCTTTGTTCCTTTGTTCTTCCCCCATGGTATAACCCCTGTTTTCACTGTATTTGATTCCGGTGCCCTGCATCTTGCATATACATTTTTCTAATTTGGGGAGGGGAAGGGAAAAAACAAAATGCTTAAATAGAGATACAGGTTGGCTCATTATAACAATGAGATGTACAAGACACTATGTTGAAAATGAACTTTACAACTTCACTGGGCCTGGAGGAAGGGGAGAATAATTGTGGAGGAGGGAAGGAAGGGATGGTAGGGGAAAAACAAAGGAGGAGGCAACAATGCTCGATAGGAAATGTACTCATTACCTTACTCATGTAACTGTAACTCCTCTGTACAGTAGCTTTACAATAAAATATATAATAATGTTTTTATTTCTTTTCTTGGAGTTTATTTCATAAAATGATATTTTATATGCATACGCACATCACTACTGAGCATTTTTCAACCAGTCTTATGTCTTTGGCTCAATGTGTGAATGGCTAATTCCTATATAATTAGTCATGTCCGTGTGTGTGTGTGTGTGTGTGTGTGTGTGTGTGTGTGTGTGTGTGTGTAATGTTCAGTTGGTTTTCTTGTATACTTATAGGCACCTTCTAGTTACCACAATGAGGGAAGCCATGCAGCCTATGTTTTTTTGGCTTGGCTTTAGTTTGCGTAATATGATTTTTCCTAGTCTTTCCATTTCCTTACAAATGCTACAATATATCTGGAACAATCCCTGTAGCTAGAGATTAGTATGCTCTACTTGGTCAGGCCTGATGGAGTAGACTACGGGTGTGTCAGCCAGCACTCACACCATGAGGATTGGGAGGTCCACAAAGGAAAACAAGGTGCTGTTACTCTGTAAACAGAAGTCTTGATGCTGCATCGGCTTAATTGGTTAATATGAATGAAATGATATTCTGCACATAGATTAGTTCTCTAATGTTTTATTTAGAATTATGGACTATACGTATGGTGCTCTGACCTAGAATTTCATTCATGAATGTACTTTTCCAGAAAAAAGAATTTTATCTTTTCTCATCTTTGTACATGGATGCTGCCTAATCAGGGATTTACCCAACGTTAAGCAACCTGTATGTAACTGCATATAAATTTTAACCCAAGACTTCTGACTCCTTAGACATCTTTCAGGTTTAACATATTATTTCTCATATCTAATTTTCTCCTTTTATAGTTTCTACCATCACTGCCAGCAGTGTTGGTTAATCTAATCCAATGGGCAATGACATATGTCACCTAATTGAATGACTTTTAATGACCCATAATCCATATTGCTTGAAGGAACAATGAAGTTTGTCCATTTCATTGTATCAGAAATAATCTTGTGACTCACTGTTCTCTCCTTTTATTTAATTAAAAATTCATAAGTCTATAGAATATCTGAAAATGTTGCCAATACAATTTCACTTGAGTGAGTAGATTACGTTAGACTGAGGAGACTTGATTGTTTGTAGGCTATTCTTGCTCTGGAAAGCTTTAACTCCTATAACACAAAATGCAAGTCATCAGAATTGCTGCAAAAATAGCAAGCAGGTCAGGTTGGAGGTTATAGCTGGGGCTACTAGGTATTTTAGCCTTGTGCTACTGAATGTGGAAACTGAAATACAGACATGACCTCCTGAAAGGCTGTCATTATACATGTTGGACCAGAATCTTCTCTCAGCATGAAGGCATATTGGCTGCTTCATTCATAGAGCCCAGCCAAAGAGATTTCTTTTAATTTTAGCATCTGTTACATTACCTTTTCCTTTGTTCCTCTGAAGAGTGAAAAACTAGCTGGGGTAATATGTTTCTTCATAGTTGGAAAACAGCAGAGCCATTATGAATCATCTTGTCAGGAGCACCAGAAATAAATCTGAGGTATGCTCAGGGCATATCCCTCTCCTCTTTCCCTCCATAAACAGACAACATTCAAGAAACATGCTGTTAGAAGAATTACCTCTTAAAGTAAAAGCGACTTGCTGCTGGTTAGTCTTTTTTTCTCTCTCTCTCTCTCTCAAGTAACGTCCTGACTTCATTTTTGTAAAAAAAGCTTTAGAAACACTATTGTATCAAAGAAGTCCTACTAAGAGGTAACCCCACAAACTTATTTAATCAGTGAAAATTTATTGAACATTGAATAAAGTCTAGGTACTGTTGTGGGCAATGAACAGAATAGGTTTTTTAAATATCTTCTTGTGAAAATACAAATCTGTTGATGGAAGGAGACAAATAATCAACAAAGAAATTATTCAAATAGCCAGTGTGGTAAGATAAGTGTTTAGTCATATGGAAACAATAAAGCAAGAAACAGTGATAGGGTGGATATAGAAGGAAGTGTGGGAATAACTCACTTCATCTAACCCGCTTTTAGAAATCTCATTTGATCTGACCTGGTTTCTGTGCACACAGCAACACCACGCCTTATGGTTAGACTTTTTAATTAGTATGATTCTTGCTTTCTCAGTAGCACGGGCGTCCACCACCACATTATAGGGTGGTAGACAATGCATGGTTCCTGAAGTCAGCTTTTGTCTATACTTTTACAATTAGTCTTTTTTAAAATATAATTTTGTTGTCATTATTAGGATGTTATAAAGAGGGTTACCATTTCATATATCAGATAATGAGTACATTTATTTTTTGGACAATGATACCCCTTTCTTTGCTTTCATTTAGTTCTGATTAGTCTTTAAAAAAATTGCAGATATGAATCCAAAATTAAAAAGAGGGAGGGAAAGGGTGGGCAGGGGCAGGATGAGGGAGAATGTTGAAAGAGGTGACATTGATCAAGATATTGTATTCATAAACTGGTTTGTTAAATAGTACCTCCTTTGTACAACTACTTAAAGATAATAACAAATAAAAATAAAAAATAAAATTATCTTAATAGCTATAGATTTTTTTTCCTTATTGGACCTTCCACATGCCTTTATTCTTCACACAATATACTTATTTTCCAAGTGATTTGAAAACTGTTGGTCACTGGTGTCCAATGTAACTCAGGCTGTAATGTGGCCCTATTAAAATGAGATTATTTATATGAAAGTACTCTCTAGCCCTCATGAGAAGCAAAGAAAAATTTTTTTTACTAACATTACACAGTGGAAGTCTTTAATCTTCCTTCAAAGAACTACTTAATTGCTCAAAAACTTATAAAACATTAAAGCAAGTGTTGGCCAATGGTTGAGAGATAAATCCAGAGGAAGTATCCCTATATGGGGTTAATGCATTGGGATCTTGGACAAAACAGTTGCTAAACAAAGTAATTAATCAGTGTCTGCAAGAGAAAACATCTGTGTGCAAAACTATTCAGGACAGACCTAGGATGCTAGCAGTCTGAAAAGGAGTGTGTTGAGATGAGTTTTAAAGGTGAACTTGAAAGAAGTGACTCTGGAAGAAGATTTTGATGATGTCATGGAGCAGGGAGTAGGGATCAGGCATCCTGTTGAGGAGAAAATGGGGAAGCTCGATTAGACTCAAATCTAATTTGAGATAGTCATGATGCACAGTCATGATGCACAGATGTTGGAATCAAGGATAAGGTTCCTTTGGAGTAAGAACAAATTTGGGAAGATAATCACAATTTGGGAGTCCAAGTAGAGAGCTCATAGCTTGAGGCCTAGGGGCAGATTAGATGCACTAGAAGGGACCAAGATGCTGTCATAGGATTTGGGAGAGTTTGGTTGCTTTAGGAGTAGGGAGAAAGAAACAAGAAGGTAGAAAAAAGTTAGGAGAGCTGGAAGGAAAAGATCCTGTCCTATGATTTCACCAGAAAACCAGAAAGGGTCCATGCTAACCCTAACTCCCATCCCCTAGTGATTTCCTTGGCAAAAAAAAAAAAAAGTTAGTCCCATGGAGTCAATTTACAGGGAAGAGTGTGGGCTCTTACCAAATTCCTGTTGTACAATTGTGTTTCCTACAATATACATAGTGGTTATTTGATAAAGTCTTTTATTAATCCCTTTGCCTAGAACAAAAGTGACCTCGATCACTGAAACAACCCTGGGTACTATGTTCACCATTGTACAAATGAAGAAATTAGCTAAGAAACTTAAGAAACGTGTCCAGGGTTATACAGCCATTTAATGATCAAAGCTGGATTCAAGGTCATTTGATTCTAAAGCCTATGTTTTTGGCTTCTTCCCATCTTCAGAACACAGCAAGCACCTCAGTAAATATTTAGATTTAACCAGAGCTGCTAAGAGGATGATTTCTAGCAAGCCTCGTCTTGTACCGTTTCTCAGTTTCGACACATTTCCCACTAGATTTTTATTTTCAGGACTGGGGTTTGAATTCAGGACCATCTACCACTTGAGCCATACCATTATCCTTAAAAAAATTTTTTTTGCATTGATTATTTTCAAGATGCAGTCTCATTTTATGCTCAGGCTGGCCTGGCTCGCAGTTTTCTTATTTGTACTTAACCATTTTACTGAGCTGACAGTGGGTATACCATTATGCCTTTCCAATAGTTGGGATGACAAGGGTATGCTGCCAGATCCAGCCATTGGTTGAGATAGAGGCTTTTGGTTGAGATAGAGTCTTGAAAACTTTTATGCCCAAACTGGCCCTGAAGCAGAATTCCCCCAATCTGTACCTCCTAAATAGTTAGGATTATAAGCTCTTTCCTTCCTCTAGCTTTTCTTCATGTTAAGCAGGGGAAGCCTTCTCCGGTTGGGTTGGCACTGTGAGGGGCATCAGGGCTCTAAACTAGATAAGCAAATAACACAAGGTCTCTGCATTGAAACCACCCTTTTATATCACAGCACACCAGAGGCTCAGAGCCACTAAGTGCTTTTTAATCACTCCAGATTTGCAAGAGTATATACTAATAATACTTCCTAAAGGGTGTCGTTACTTCTACAAAAAAATGTTTTCTCATAAAATATTTCTTTGTTTTAAAAAGTGCTTGATAAATCCTATCAAGGGTACATTACACCAACTCTCTATGACCTAAGAATTCTGTCAGCAGACTGGATCTTGCTAGCTCCATTTGTAGTCAGTGGTTACAGGAATTACAGCACATTCAAGGCTTATAGCTATTTTGTGTCTTTTTTTTTTTTTGTCAGTTGTGGGGCTTGAAGTCTTCCTCAGCTCTTCAGATCAAGGCGCACGCTCTACTACTTGAGCCACAGAGCCACCTCCAGTTTTCTAGTGGTTTATTGGAGATAAGAGTCTCACAGACTTTCCTTGCCTGGGCTGGCTTTGAACCGTGATCCTCATATCTCAGCCTCCTGAGTAGCTAGGATTACAGGCAAGAGCCATCGGCAGGCTTTCTGTGCCTTTCAACATGATTGATTACAATAAGCTAAGGATGAGTGGATAAGATTGTCTAGAACAATCTGGAAAGAAGGTAGAGATAGAGACCACCTTTTTTTTTTTTTAAAGAACTTTAAGAACATTGTACTCCAAAATACTCTAAAGATTTGAGAAATGCCCAACAGTTCTTAGCTGTAGAGAAAAATAATTAGTATGTTCAATATTACCTAGTTCAGCATGCCCTGTGCTGTTTAAATAAGGACTTAATCATGTTAAGCATTTTAAGGAAATTACAAGGGAAGAAAACAAAAGCCAATAGTTGCTTTAAAAGTGCCCAGTAAACTTTATGAAATGTTTTGTAACACATTTATGAAACTAGTTGAGAAGTGGGAGAAAGTGCAAATTATCCTAGCTTTATTATAATGGTATCAAATAGTAGAGTTTTTCTTATAGAGTGAATTCCACTGTTCTATTTTCTAAATGAATTCTCAAGAATAGGTGGGTATATGGGAGGAAATTTGTGCTTTGTGATGATCTATCCTTGTGAAGAATCAGAGGAATTCATAAACACCAGTGTTTATTTTGGAAGTAAAGATATTAGAATAATAAATGCAATAGAAAAGAATCAAAATGATAATAAGGGGGCTATGTGTCCACACACTAATGTACTACAGAATGCTTTGATTTGAAGAACACATTGGAATCCTTTCACCCATTTGAAGGTTTTGTTCTGGCTGTTCTGTTTGGATGTTTGTTCACATCCCCCAACCCTGCTCTGTCCTGTTAGGGAATTAGTACCCTACTTACTAATAGCAATAATAATGAAAATATTTTAAATCAGCAACCAGTCAGAAGGGATGGAGATGTAATCACTTGGTCCATGATGGTCTGTGGACAAAAAAAGGTGACAGTCCTAATGGCTTCCTTGCTGTGGTTACTCATTACTGGTATCTGTGCTGCAGATGGAGCTGGCAAGTAGGAAGGTCGCGTTGAGACACTTTTTGTTCCTCTTCTCTGTCATAAAGTTGACTTCACTGGAAGGTTCTTTGTGAATTGAATTCTGCCCTCTGTACTCTGATCCACGTTTCCTAGTGTGGAGGGAACCATGAGAAAACTTAGACCGAGATCCAGACAGTGGTGGGAAACTGGCTCTTCTTGCCCTTTACCATTTACTAGCCATGTGACCATGATGAAAAATCCCTCTTGAAAAAAACCCTTGATGAGAACCACTTTCTTGACTGGGACAAAAAACAAAATCAAAACAAAACAAAAACATAAAAGTAGACTCCAATGACACATTATATGGAAGTGCTCTTTAATCTGCTAAATCCTGTGTAAACATGATACACTTGTATTATGACTCAGAAAGGAACCTTGAAGTGAATTGTCATTTTTAGGGATTTGCTCCAAATCTTACAAGCTCATATTGTTTCCATATATTGAGGTTTGGCTATCCTCTTCCTCCCCCTCCCCCTCCCCCTCCCCCTCC